>NC_088409.1:19406087-19606087 GCF_034236695.1 Oncorhynchus nerka
GTAGAGGTCTGCAGATATTCTGGATATTAGAAGTGATTGAAATGATATTACGACTCACAAGTCCAAGCATCTACTCAACACTTTGTCATTGTGGGTCTAAAGGTCTTCTGATGTGGCGGTGTGGAAATATGTGTTGCAGGAAAACGGTGGTGTGTCCCATCATCGACGTGATCAGTGATGACACGTTTGAGTACATGGCTGGTTCTGACATGACCTACGGAGGCTTCAACTGGAAGCTGAACTTCCGCTGGTACCCTGTACCCCAGAGAGAGATGGACCGCCGCAAGGGAGACCGCACTCTGCCCGTCAGGTAGGTAGGACACACTACCCATCTACAGCGCTGGCATAGAGACTGGGACGTAGACTCTCCTCAGCTCCAGTCAGTGAGGATATCATCCCTGCTCCTAACACACTACTGAATCTGAATGTAATAGACTAGTAATAGTGGCATAGCTGGGACTTAGATATAAGTTCTGTTTTCAGTCAAATACATGAGCTCAGTGTGGTGTAGCCGTGTTGCTGTGTTCCTGTGTAGCTGAGGATGGGGAAACTCTGGGAACATTCAGGAATTAAAACCCAGGGTTTGTTTTCGCTTGTCCCTCGTCACCTTTTCCTGTTCATGTTCCCCACCAGTCCAACTGGGACTATCAGAGGCACATTCAGAGGTCCCGTTTCCATCACAACACAGGGAAAGAGACAGGTCTATTCGTGAGGTGACCTGGGTAAAGTAGTTTCAGTAAAACAACATGTTATTGAGTTTAGCCAGCTAATATCAGCCAAGGTGTTTTTCTGTTTTCCCTGCCTGCTCTGCTGAGGTGTTTTTCTGTTTCCCTGCCTGCTCTGCTGAGGTGTTTTTCTGTTTCCCTGCCTGCTCTGCTGAGGTGTGTTTCTGTTTCCCTGCCTGCTCTGCTGAGGTGTTTTTCTGTTTCCCTGCCTGCTCTGCAGAGGTGTGTTTCTGTTTCCCTGCCTGCTCTGCTGAGGTGTTTTGAGGTGTGCTCTGTTGAGGTGTTTTCTCCTGTTTTTCTGCCTGCTCTGCTGAGGTGTTTTTCTGTTTTGCCTGCTCTGCGAGGTGTGTTTCTGTTTCCCTGCCTGCTCTGCTGAGGTGTGTTTCTGTTTCCCTGCCTGCTCTGCTGAGGTGTGTTTCTGTTTCCCTGCCTGCTCTGCTGAGGTGTTTTTCTGTTTCCCTGCCTGCTCTGCCGAGGTGTGTTTCTGTTTCCCTGCCTGCTCTGCCGAGGTGTGTTTCTGTTTCCCTGCCTGCTCTGTTGAGGTGTTTTTCTGTTTCCCTGCCTGGTGTTTTTCTGTTTCCCTGCCTGCTCTGCTGAGGTGTGTGTGTTTCTGTTTCCCTGCCAGCTCTGCTGAGGTGTGTTTCTGTTTCCCTGCCTGCTCTGCTGAGGTGTGTGTGTTTCTGTTTCCCTGCCTGCTCTGCTGAGGGTGTTTTTCTGTTTCCCTGCCTGCTCTGCTGAGTGTTTCTGTTTCCCTGCCTGCTCTGCTGAGGTGTTTTCTGTTCCCAGCTGGCTCCAGGTGTGTTTCTGTTTCCCTGCCTGCTCTGCAAGGTGTGTTTCTGTTTCCCTGCCTGCTCTGCAGTGTGTTTCTGTTTCCCTGCCTGCTCTGCATGTGTGACTTCGAACACAGCCTGCCTGCTCTGCTGAGTGTGTTTCTGTTTCCCTGCCTGCTCTCTGAGGTGTGTTTCCCTGCCTGCTCTGCTGAGTGTGTGTTTCTGTTTCCCTGCCTGCTCTGCTGAATGCTCTGCTGATGTTTCCCCAGCCTGCTCTGGAGGTGTGTTCTGCGTTTCCTGGCCAGCAGAACATGTGTTTCTGTTTCCCTGCCTGCTCTGCAGAGGTGTGTTTCTGTTTCCCTGCCTGCTCTGCTGAGGTGTGTTTCTGTTTCCCTGCCTGCTCTGCTGAGGTGTTTTTCTGTTTCCCTGCCTGCTCTGCTGAGGTGTGTTTCTGTTTCCCTGCCTGCTCTGCTGAGGTGTATTTCTGTTTCCCTGCCTGCTCTGCTGAGGTGTGTTTCTGTTTCCCTGCCTGCTCTGCTGAGGTGTGTTTCTGTTTCCCTGCCTGCTCTGCTGAGGTGTGTTTCTGTTTCCCTTGTTCTAGGTGTGGTTCCCACTGGCACCATGTTCCCTGTTGTCTTCCTGATCAACATCTTGAAAACAAGTCTTTAGCTCAATGACATATGGTGGCAACAAAGTATGTGAACCCTTTGGAATTAGATGGATTTCTGCTTAAATTGGTCATACAATTTGATCTGATCTTCATCTAGGTCACAACAATAGACAAACACAGTCTTAAACTAATAACACAAACAATTCTACGTTTTCATGTCTATTGAACACACTGTTTAAACATTCACAGTGCAGGGTGGGAGAAGTATGTGAACCCTTGGATTTAATAACTGTTGACCCTCCTTTGGAAGCAATAACTTCAACCAAACATGTTCTGTAGTTGCGGATCAGACCTGCACAGCGGTCAGGAGGAATTTTGGACCATTCCTCTTTACAAAGCTGTTTCAGTTCAGAAATATTCTTGTGATGTGAACCACTCTATTGAGGTTATGCCACAGCATCTCAATCGGGTTGAGGTCAGCACTCTAACTGGGCCATTGCAGAAGGCGTATTTTCTTCTGTTGAAGCCATTCTGTTGTTGATTTATTTCTGTGTTTTGTGTCGTTGTCCTGTTGCATCACCCAACTTCTGTTGAGCTTCAATTGTTGACAGATAGCCTTACATTCTCCTGCAAAATGTCTTGATAAACTTGGGAATTGATTTTTCCGTCGATGATAGCAAGCTGTCCAGGCCCTGAGGCAGCAAAGCAGCTCCAAACCCTGATGCTCCCTCCACCATACTTAACAGATGAGGTTTTGATGTTGGTGTGCTGTGCCTTTTTTTCTCCACACATAGTGTTGTGTGTTCCTTCCAAACAACTCAACTTTAGTTTCATCTGTCCACAGAATATTTTGCCAGTAGCGCTGTGGAATATCCAAGTGCTCTTTTGCGAACTTCAGACATACAGAAATGTTTATTTTGGACAGTAGTGGCATCTTTCGTGGTGTTCTCCCATGAACACCATTATTGTTTAGTGTTTTACGTATCGTAGACTCGTCAAAAGATGTTAGCATGTTCCAGAGATTTCTGTAAGTCTTTAGCTGACACTCTAGGATTCTTCTTAACCTAGTTCAGCATTCTGAGTTGTGCTCTTGCAGTCATCTTTGCAGGACGTCCTAGGGAGAGTAGCAAGAGTGTTGAACTTTCTTCATTTATAGACAATTTGTCTTACCGTGGGACTGATGAACGTCAAGGCTTTTAGAGATACTTTTGTAACTCTTTCCAGCTTTATGCAGTCAACCATTTTTAATCTTAGGTCTTCTGAGATCTCTTTTGTTCGAGGCATGATTCACATCAGGCAATGTTTCTTGTGAATAGCAAACTCAAATTTTGTGAGTGTTTTGTATAGGGCAGGGCAACTCTAACCAACATCTCTAATCTCATCTCATTGATTGGACTCCAGGTTAGCTGACTCCTGACTCCAATTAGCTTTTGGAGAAGTCATTAGCCTAGGGGTTCACATACTTTCCCCAACCTACACTGGGAATGTTTTATTATGTATTCAATATAGACAAGAAAAATACAATAATTGATGTGTTTAAGCACACTGTTTGTATCTATTGTAGTGACTTGTAGTGATTTGATCTCAGATGAAGGTCAGATCAAATTTGATGATCAATTTATGCAGAAATCCAGGTAATTCCAAAGGGTTCACATACTTGTTCCTGCCACTATATATGTTATGCAGGTGAGTGAGGACCCAAAAGCGGTTTAACAGAAACAGAGTCTTTTAATGTCCAAACACAGGGAAGACATAAATCCTCTTCAGATGTATCGGTTGACAAAATAGACAACCCGCAGAGAGGGCGACAAATAAATCATAAAGTCCTCTGATCTTTACAGGAGAGTCCCCTTCTAGCAGCAGAGGAGAATAGCAGGGTTAGCGGCAACAGACTGCTGGTCTCTCCGGGTAGGCGCGGGTTGTAGAGGACAGAGGTACCTGATCACACGTAGCATCTGATGAAGAGGCAGATTACGACAGGACGGGACAAGGGTGAAGCAAACGAGAATCTGACAAAGACAGAAGCAGAAACAGAGAGAGAAATAGAGACCTAATCAGAGGGAAAAAAGGGAACAGGTGGGAGAGAGTAAACGAGGTAGTTAGAGGAGATGAGGAACAGCTGGGGGAAGGAAAGGGAGAGAAGGTAACCTAATACGACCAGCAGGGGGAAACGAAGTGAAGAGAAAGAACAGGAACAAGACATAACATGACAATACATGACAATATATCCCTCCTTCTGAGAGACTGACAGGGAGAGAGAGATTTCTTGCTTAGGCAATGTTAACTAATGTTTCCCATGCCAATAAAGCCCTTACATTGAATTGAATTGTATTGAGATGGAAAAACAGGAAAAAACAACTCTGGAGGTCGACTTGATGTTTTTGTGCCTCTGAAGATACCATCTCTACGGACAAACTTGTAATCTCTGTCGCAAACATGAAACCAGAATGTAGTTTTGAGTGACTGTTTTCTTCTCTCTCCCCCTCTCCCCACCCTATCTCTCCCCCTTGCTCCCACCTCCCTCCCCTCTCTCTCCCTCTCTCTCTCCACCCCCCTCTCTCTCTCTCTCTCTCTCTCTCTCTCTCTCTCTCTCTCCCTCCACTCCTCTCCCCTCTCTCTCCAGGACTCCTACCATGGCCGGTGGGTTGTTTTCTATAGACAGAGATTATTTCCAAGAGATAGGGACATATGACGCAGGTATGGACATTTGGGGAGGAGAGAACCTGGAGATCTCCTTTAGGGTGAGTACACACATACACAGGGCACACACACACACACACACACACACATACACACATACACAGGGCATGCAAGCACACACACACACACCAGGTATGCAAACTAGTTCACTTTTGGTGAAATTCACCGTTTTGAATCCAAAATAGGCGACCTACGTGAATCGTGTAGATCAGGTGAGAAAAGTTTGTGAGGGGGAGCTTTGGATCACTACTGGCTGTAAGCGAACAAGCGATGCAGGTTTGTAAGCGAACGAGTGATGCACGTTTGGAGCAACTCTGTCTGTGTCCAAGGCTCATTCACATAACAACAGAATGCAGCCTGCGACTGAAGAGAGAAGAGACAACCAATGTGCTAGTTACAGAATCAGGGCGCTCTGAAAGACAGCAGTAGGGTGCAGAGGCAGTTTGCCAGTTACAGAATCAGGGCGCTCTGAAAGACAGCAGTAGGGTGCAGAGGCAGTTTGCCAGTTACAGAATCAGGGCGCTCTGAAAGACAGCAGTAGGGTGCAGAGGCAGTTTGCCAGTTACAGAATCAGGGCGCTCTGAAAGACAGCAGTAGGGTGCAGAGGCAGTTTGCCAGTTACAGCAGCGCGTCCCCTGGACCATAACAAAAAGATAGGTGAGAAGCCGGGTGATGAAGCATTCTTCATGAGCTGTAACCCAAAAACAACTGGCATTTGGAAAGTTTGAGGTGAGGGAGAAAGTGTGGTGGTACAAGTACTATTAGCGTTGCTAAGTATCTTGCTATAGTAGCTGGATGGAATTCTCTGTTAGCTAGCCAGAGAAATGTGCACCTATACACACACACACAGGGCTATGTAGTTGTAACATGAGTGTTTCTGGTGTGTTGTAGATCTGGCAGTGCGGGGGGACGTTGGAGATCGTGACGTGTTCTCACGTGGGTCACGTGTTCCGGAAGGCCACGCCCTACACGTTTCCAGGGGGAACGGGTCAGATCATCAATAAGAACAACAGACGCCTGGCCGAGGTCTGGATGGACCAGTTCAAAAACTTCTTCTACATCATCTCCCCTGGTGAGTCTGAGTGAGGGGCGAGTTGCTGTGTGTCTGGGGGCTGTTTCAAAACAGAAGCCAGATATGTATTCTCCAATCAATCAATCAAATGTATTTATCAAGCCCTTCTTATATCAGCTGATGTCACAAAGTGCTGTACAGAAACCCAGCCTAAAACCCCAAACAGCAAGCAGTGCAGATGTAGAAGCACGGTGGCTAGGAAAAACTCTCTAGAAAGGCCAGAACCTAGGAAGAAACTTAGAGAGGAACCAGGCCATGAGGGGTGGCCAGTCCACTTCTGGCTGTGCCGGGTGGAGATTATAACAGAACATGGCCAAGATGTTCAAATGTTCATAGATGACCAGCATGGTCAAATAATAATAATCACAGTGGTTGTAGAGGGTGCAACAGGTCAGCACCTCGGGAGTAAATGTCAGTTGGCTTTTCATAGCCGATCATTCAGAGTTAGAGACAGCAGGTGTGGTAGAGAGAGAGAGTCGAAAACAGCAGATCTGGGACAGGTAGCACGTCCGGTGAACAGGTTAGGGTTCCATTTCCGCTGGCAGAACAGTTGAAACTGGAGCAACAGCATGACCAGGTGGACTGGGGACAGCAAGGAGTCATCAGACCAGGTAATCCTGAGGCATGGTCCTAGGGCTCAGGTCCTCTGAGAGAAGAGAGAGAGAGAGAGAGAGAGAGAAAGGGGGAGAGAGAGAATTAGAGGGAGCATACTTAAGTTCACACAAGATGCCGGATAAGACAGGAAAAATTCTCCAGATATAACAGACTGACCCTAGCCCCCCGATAAACTATTGCAGCATAATTACTGGAGGCTGAGATAGGAGGGGTCGGGAGACACTGTGGCCCTGTCCAACTATACCCCCGGACAGGGCCAACCAGGCCCCCCATTAACAATGTGATGTTGCCGTGGTGACCTGACAGAGCGAGGCGACGGGGGGGGATAGAATAATTTCACGCTACACAGTCTCTATTAACCTTGCCATCTCACCACTGACAGACACACAGACACACAGACACACACACCCCTGCACAGATCAGGTAGAGGACAGGCGAGAACAAGGACAAAGGTTCACCTCTCTTCCACTAACAGGAAGTTTAGTGTTCACTGCTTCCCCTTACTGTAATAACAATCCCTAATCCAGAGAATATCAAACACACTATGAGAAACATGTTTGTAAGATTCTTCCAGTCCTTTGGTAGTTGGTGATTGTGACCATGGTGATGTGTGTTGGGTGTTTTCCACCACTACATAGAGTAAGTAGCCAGTCAAATAGAAAAGTAGCCAGTCAGGCCGAAGCAGCTCTATTTTGGTGGTCTCTGGTACATTGCAACAACTTGATTCCATCTGAAATACACAGCGGAAATATTGAATACTTTATCGAGTTTATGTCCCAGATTGGAAAAAATGTGTTGCGGTATTATGTAGAAAGACATGACTTTGCAATTGAAATGACAACAAAAGGATGAATTCGGTTTATTGTTCCTTGTTTTGGTATTGTTAGTTGTCTAGGTCTATGCCTATATGACCAGGACTATTCTCCAAGTAGGAGAATAGTAAACCTTTTTTTAGCATTTAACCAGTGTTCTCTTGATTTAAAGTGATATTTACACTTTTACTACAACATATGGATTGCCACAATTATATTTGTTCTTCAAATTATGTATTTTATTAAAACAGAAAAATGAAGTAAATAGCCCACCTTATCTTGAATAATATATTTAAGGTTTTGTTTTTCCAGGTTTCCATTTTCCCCGTTTTCACTCTGAAAATCACATTGGATGTTCTAAATACATAACGATGCTTAAACCACATCAGGAGATCACTTTTGAGGTTTGGGATAAATCTGATACTTGTCTTTTCGGGGTGTATTTACCCTAATTCAAGTGTGCACCGAGCAAGAGGCTGTTGTTCAGCAGGGTTTCTGTAGACACATATGATGGTAGATAAAACAAACACCCACTGGGTTGATGACATAACCCTGATATCATTCTGCCAGGGAAGCTTAGGCTACTTTGTAGTTAACATTTCATTGAGAAGTTTTTTGGGAGCCTTTCCATCTACCAGAAGACATTATCTTCATCGCTAACGGTTACACAAAGTGGTAGACTCGGGCACTGCAGAAACAGACAGGGGCATTCTCGTTGCCTCTTGACTTAGATAGTTGCAGGAAATACCAATCAGTGATGCATTCTGTTCCTGTCTTATGATATTTTGGGGAAAGTTTAAGGTCAATACATTTGTGAATATCGTTGAATTCCGTTTTAATGCCTGGGTTTCTTGAGGGCCTAATTATCATATTTTGACCAGAATGAGGCTCTCCACTGTCTATTGTTCCTTCAGTGATGATTCATCATCTTCATCGAATGTTTTCATAATTTATCTGCAGATAATTGCCAAACATTAGGATGCCAAACTATGCAAATTAGGGAGCCAAATGAACGTCTCTCCGATGCCATTTGGTAGGCTACAGACTGACGAGATGAATCACTCACTTTATCGTCATTGTCTGGCAAGCCCCGACATCCTAGGAAAGGAAACCCAGGAACTCCTTAGGTTGACTTGTCACGATGCGACAACATGGACATATAACCATGTTGAATGGCAAGGGATTGAATTTATTCAGTCAGTTCGACACTTTTTATAAACTAGTCAACACTTGCTGTTCAGTTGTCAATCAGCACACAGTAAACAGCCTAGGCCGCTCCCTGTGGCTGGCTGTCATGTTTGGTTGTAGAGACAGATCAAGGCGCAGCGAATGTTGAGTTCCACAGAATTATTTAATAGTGAAACAACAACAAAACAATAAACTAACAATGAAACATGACTACGTGATGCACAAACACAAACAATATCCCATAAAACACAGGTGGAAAAAGGCTACCTAAATATGATCCCCAATTAGAGACAACGATTACCAGCTGCCTCTAATTGGGAATCATACCAATCACCAACATAGAAATAATAACCCAGAACCCCACATAGAAATAACTAACTAAAACAACCCCCAGTCACACCCTGACCTACTACACCATAGAGAAATAATGGCTCTCTATGGTCAGGGCGTGACACTGGTTATGTGAAACGTAAAAGAAAATCAATGATTTTGTGTCAGTAAATGATAATTAGGCTAAGTCATGGATTTCCACACATCGTTAACAGTTACAGTACATGGGATATGCAAATTCACAAGAATCATGCTCTCTCCCACAGGTGTAAAGAAATTCAACTGCAACCAGAAACCTGTAGGCTATATAATGACGAGATGCTCATGGCTCCTCCCTACTAATGGGAGTCGTTGTCCCAAAGATGGGAAGGCAGGCGACAAGCTTAGGTCCAAAATAAGACCATAGAAAAGCTTTGGACAGATTTTGGCGAGCGTGAAACCTCTCACTTTGCCTCTTCCTCTCTGCTGAATTTCCCTGTTATCACTCACTTTGTGACTGACCGGCACCTGTCCTATAAATAGATGGCTAGAAGATACATATCGTTCATCCTAGCGGGGGAGGGCTCGATGGACTAGCGAACTGAAACTTTTAAATGAAAAGTAGCCTAGTTATTATGAAGTGGAAAATGTAGCTGGCTTAAAATGAATCTGTAACCGGCTGATTAGCCGACAGCTGACGCTAATGGAAAACACTGTGTTTCAGGTGTGACGAAGGTGGATTATGGTGACATCACGTCTCGCTCGTCTCTGAGACAGAAGCTGCAGTGTAAACCTTTCAGCTGGTACCTGGAGAACGTCTATCCTGACTCCCAGATACCACGACACTACTACTCACTGGGAGAGGTGCACCCACGCTAAACATACAACACACACACACTAAACACACACACATTCAATCAGTGATAATTGTTGGTTGTGTGTTGTTCTGTCAGATCCGTAACGTGGAGACTAACCAGTGTCTGGACAACATGGCCCGGAAGGAGAACGAGAAAGTTGGCATCTTCAACTGCCATGGCATGGGAGGAAACCAGGTAGTTAGAACGGCCATGGCATGGGAGGAAACCAGGTATCTAGAACTGCCATGGCATGGGAGGAAACCAGGTATCTAGAACTGCCATGGCATGGGAGGAAACCAGGTATCTAGAACTGCCATGGCATAGGAGGAAACCAGGTAACTAGAACTGCCATGGCATGGGAGGAAACCAGGTAACTAGAACTGCCATGGCATGGGAGGAAACCAGGTATCTAGAACTGCCATGGCATGGGAGGAAACCAGGTATCTAGAACTGCCATGGCATGGGAGGAAACCAGGTAACTAGAACTGCCATGGCATGGGAGGAAACCAGGTATCTAGAACTGCCATGGCATGGGAGGAAACCAGGTAGTTAGAACGGCCATGGCATGGGAGGAAACCAGGTAACTAGAACTGCCATGGCATGGGAGGAAACCAGGTAGTTAGAACGGCCATGGCATGGGAGGAAACCAGGTGCCATGGTGGGAGGAAACCAAACTAGAACTGCCATGGCATGGGAGGAAACCAGGTATCTAGAACTGCCATGGCATGGGAGGAAACCAGGTATCTAGAACTGCCATGGCATGGGAGGAAACCAGGTATCTAGAACTGCCATGGCATGGGAGGAAACCAGGTATCTAGAACTGCCATGGCATGGGAGGAAACCAGGTAACTAGAACTGCCATGGCATGGGAGGAAACCAGGAGGAAACCAGGTATCTAGAACTGCCATGGCATGGGAGGAAACCAGGTAACTAGAACTGCCATGGCATGGGAGGAAACCAGGTAACTAGAACTGCCATGGCATGGGAGGAAACCAGGTAGTTAGAACTGCCATGGCATGGGAGGAAACCAGGTAACTAGAACTGCCATGGCATGGGAGGAAACCAGGAAACCATGGTGGGAGGAAACCTAGAACTGCCATGGCATGGGAGGAAACCAGGTAACTAGAACTGCCATGGCATGGGAGGAAACCAGGTAACTAGAACTGCCATGGCATGGGAAACCAGGAAACCAGGTAACTAGAACTGCCATGGCATGGGAGGAAACCAGGTATCTAGAACTGCCATGGCATGGGCGGAAACCAGGTATCTAGGCCATGGCATGGGAGGAAACCAGGTAACTAGAACTGCCATGGCATGAAACCAGGTATAGAACTGCCATGGCATGGGAGGAAACCAGGTAACTAGAACTGCCATGGCATGGGAGGAAACCAGGTAACTAGAACTGCCATGGCATGGGAGGAAACCAGGTAACTAGAACTGCCATGGCATAGGAGGAAACCAGGTAACTAGAACTGCCATGGCATGGGAGGAAACCAGGTAACTAGAACTGCCATGGCATGGGAGGAAACCAGGTATCTAGAACTGCCATGGCATGGGAGGAAACCAGGTAACTAGAACTGCCATGGCATGGGAGGAAACCAGGTATCTAGAACTGCCATGGCATGGGAGGAAACCAGGTATCTAGAACTGCCATGGCATGGGAGGAAACCAGGTAACTAGAACTGCCATGGCATGGGAGGAAACCGTAACTGATCAACTGAGAACAGAACAACAGTAATGAGATTACCTTTGGTGTTTATCATAGTGACATTAACCTGAGCAACTTCTCTGACCTCAGAGGAGAGAGATACAATGTGAATGACATAAGAGAGAGATAGAGGTCTCTTGTCTTCCCGTCTGACCGTGTGTCGTCCCCTGCAGGTGTTCAGCTACACGGCCAATAAAGAGATAAGGACAGATGACCTGTGTCTAGACGTGTCCAAACTCAACGGTCCTGTCATGATGCTCAAGTGTCATCACCTCAAAGGAAACCAGCTCTGGGAGTATGACCCCATGGTATGTCTGTCTGTCAACAGTAAACAACCTCTCCTTGTCTTTTCTTACTACCACTGACCCTGCTGAGTGTGCTAGTTGTTGTTTTACCTAGCTACCTTAAAGTAACTATCAAGTGTTTCCAGATTTCTATTAAATATGTCATATAATTACTTACAATATGAGTGAAATATATAGTTTTCCTTCCAATGTTTTATTTATGAGGTATGATATAAAGCTGGTTTTCTGTATTGGAATGGTGTGGCCCTACCCCAACAACTGAATGGTGTGGGCGTATACAAGTCATTCAAATTATTCACGCGAGTAGATCGCTGATTGGCCAGTGCATCCTCAGGAGGATAACATCATCATCAATGAGGAAATAGCAAGCATTTTTTTAAACTGTCTTTTTGACATACCAGATTGAAGTGTTTTTTCTTTAATTTTATGCTTTGGCCACATATGAATATAGGATGAGTCCACAACATATGGGTATGAGTTATCAGAATATTCACTTTTAAAAGTGAGATTTTCACAGGACAGTTACTTTAAGATGAATGCACTTTTAAACTGTAAGTTGCTCTGGGTAAGAGCGTCGCTAAATGACTCAAATATCATAAAAATATATATATATGTTTCTCTGTCTGTTGTGTCTGTAGAAGTTGACCCAGGTCTGTTTCTCTGTCTGTTGTCTCTGTAGAAGTTGACCCAGGTTTGTTTCTCTGTCTGTTGTCTCTGTAGAAGTTGACCCAGGTCTGTTTCTCTGTCTGTTGTCTCTGTAGAAGTTGACCCAGGTTTGTTCTCTGTCTGTTGTCTCTGTAGAAGTTGACCCAGGTCTGTTTCTCTGTCTGTTGTCTCTGTAGAAGTTGACCCAGGTTTGTTCTCTGTCTGTTGTCTCTGTAGAAGTTGACCCAGGTTTGTTTCTCTGTCTGTTGTCTCTGTAGAAGTTGACTCAGGTCTGTTTCTCTGTCTGTTGTCTCTGTAGAAGTTGATCCCAGGTCTGTTTCTCTGTCTGTTGTCTCTGTAGAAGTTGACCCAGGTCTGTTTCTCTGTCTGTTGTCTCTGTCTGTTGTGTCTGTAGAAGTTGACCCAGGTCTGTTTCTCTGTCTGTTGTGTCTGTAGAAGTTGACCCAGGTCTGTTTCTCTGTCTGTTGTCTCTATAGAAGTTGACCCAGGTCTGTTTCTCTGTCTGTTGCCTCTGTAGAAGTTGACCCTGATCCACGTCAATAGTAACCAGTGTCTGGACAAGGCCAGTGAGGAGGACAGCCAGGTGCCCAGCGTCAGAGACTGTACACACACTCGCTCTCAACAGTGGCTGCTGCGCAACGTCACGCTGCCTGAGATCTTCTGACCGCCGCCTACCCACACACACACACACACACACACACACACACACACTGACGGAGAGAGAGAGAGAGTGAGAGGAGGGCAGAAGGGACAGTCCACGCTGAATGGGATGAAGCAGGGCCCTTCTATGGTGTCTGGGAGAGGGAACATGTTTGGACTCAATGGAGGAGAGACTCTTACTTTTATGAAGAGAGACTGGTGATGTTTTAAAGAGAGAGACCTGCTCCTGGAGAGACATGTTGTTAAAGAGAGAGAGAGACTCACAGAGAGAACTTCCATGGACAAGGCAGTCTCCCCAATGCTGCAAACTCATCACTTATGTTTACCTGTGTGTGTGTGTGTGTGTGTGTGCGTGCGTGCGTGCGTGCGTGCGTGCGTGTGTGTATGTGTGTGCAAATGCGTTCTCAAGTAAAGGTGGCTCATTAGTGAAAACATTTTTTTCTTTGAGATTTGAAATGAACTCTGTTGAACTCATATGAAGGAAGGGGGTGGTGTGTGTGTGTGTGTGTGTGTGTGTGTGTGTGTGTGTGTGTGTGTGTGTGTGTGTGTGTGTGTGTGTTTGAGCGAGCATGTGTGTACATGTGTTGGGATATGCCCTCCTGTTGCAGTATTGTATGACTGTGCATGTATGAGGACAGCCCCATACAGCCGCACCCAGCAGTGTCTGTATCCCTCTAGTGTTCCTCCCCTGAGTTGCAGCCTAAAGAGGGACTCAGAGAGAGGAGATGGAGACAGAGAGGGAGAGGGGACACAGAGAGAGGAGATGGAGACAGAGAGGGAGGGGGACATGGAGATGGAGACAGAGAGGGAGGGGGACACAGAGAGAGGAGATGGAGACAGAGAGAGAGGGGGACACAGAGAGAGGAGATGGAGACAGAGAGGAGAGGGGACACAGAGAGGAGATGGAGACAGAGAGGGAGGGGGACTCAGAGAGAGGAGATGGAGACAGAGAGGGAGGGGGACACAGAGAGAGGAGATGGAGACAGAGAGGGAGGGGGAGATGGAGAGATGGAGACAGAGAGGGAGAGGGGACACAGAGAGAGGAGATGGAGACAGAGAGGAGGGGGACACAGAGGGAGAGGGGACTCAGGAGACAGAGATGGAGACTGAGGGACAGAGAGGAGATGGAGACAGAGAGGGGAGGGGGACACAGAGAGGAGATGGAGACAGAGAGGGAGGGGGCACAGAGAGAGGAGATGGAGACAGAGAGGGAGGGGGACACAGAGAGAGGAGATGGAGACAGAGAGGGAGGGGGACACAGAGAGGAGATGGAGACAGAGAGGGAGGGGGGACACAGAGAGAGGAGATGGAGACAGAGAGGGAGGGGGGACACAGAGAGAGGAGATGGAGACAGAGAGGGAGGGGGGACACAGAGAGAGGAGATG
The DNA here is from genome assembly GCF_034236695.1 of Oncorhynchus nerka. Taxonomy (NCBI): domain Eukaryota; kingdom Metazoa; phylum Chordata; class Actinopteri; order Salmoniformes; family Salmonidae; genus Oncorhynchus; species Oncorhynchus nerka. Next base: position 19,420,470 of record NC_088409.1, read on the forward strand.
GAGACAGAGAGAGGAGATGGAGACAGAGAGGGAGGGGGGACACAGAGAGAGGAGATGGAGACAGAGAGGGAGAGGGGACTCAGAACTCTCCAGAGAAGCACCGAGGAACAATGCGCTGAACCACAAACTGAACTGAATCCCTAATTGACAGACCTGCACTCCTACAGACAGATATAGAGACAGAAATAATATGTTTGTGATATACTGAGATTTCTATGTAGACTTTTTTACATGTCTTTGTTTATTACTGTGAGAGTTCCAGAGAGCAGCGACTGTAGTTTATCTGTCTGTTTATGTCTTTAAGGTAAAGTGTTTAACATAGAGCTAATACGGCTGCTGGTTGACGTTGCCCTTAGTCACAGATCAAGAATCAGCTTACCCTCCCCAAATCTTAATGTTAACCATTATGGGTAGGAAACAAGAACTGATCTTAGATCAGTGTCAGGAGGGTAACCTGATCCTCCTCCGCTAATACACACGTGTACACACACGGCCCTGGGCCTCTGCATATCTAATGTGATGGATCTAATGATCACAGTAACACACAGACACACACATAAATAATCCCACATACAAACACAGGTTACACACGTACACATACAGAAATAAACACACATACAAACACATGTTACACATGTACACACATACACAAACAGAAATAACACACATACAAACACAGGTTACACACATACACAAACAGAAATAACACACATACAAACACAGGTTACACACGTACACATACAGAAATAAACACACATACAAACACATGTTATACATGTCACATACACAAACAGAAATAACACACAACACAGGTTACACACGTACACATACAGAAATAAACACACATACAAACACAGGTTACACACGTACACACATACACAAACAGAAATAAAACATACAAACACATACAAACACAGGTTACACACATACACAAACAGAAATAACACACATACAAACACAGGTTACACACGTACACACATACACAAACAGAAATAACACACATACAAACACAGGTTACACACGTACACATACAGAAATAAACACACATACAAACACAGGTTACACACGTACACATACAGAAATAAACACACATACAAACACAGGTTACACATGTACACACATACACAAACAGAAATAACACACATACATACACAGGTTACACACATACACAAACAGAAATAACACACATACAAACACAGGTTACACACGTACACACATACACAAACAGAAATAACACACATACAAACACAGGTTACACACGTACACACATACAGAAATAACACACATACATACACAGGTTACACACGTACACACATACACAAACAGAAATAACACACATACATACACAGGTTACACACGTACACACATACACAAACAGAAATAACACACATACAAACACAGGTTACACACGTACACACATACAGAAATAACACACATACATACACAGGTTACACACGTACACACATACACAAACAGAAATAACACACATACATACACATGTACACATATACACAAACAGAAATAACCACACAAGCTGAACTAGACTGTCACTTTAATCTTCTCTATCATATCTTCTTCCTGAAGACGTCCTGATGGCTCCATCCTCCATGGTGTGTGTGTGTGTTTGTGTGTGTGTGCGTTTGTGTGTGTGTGTTTGCGCGTGTGTGTGTGCGTGTGTGGCGCTAACTCCATGCTAAACCCAGCCCGTCAACTCCACTCTTCTCAGCACATCAGTTTAATGCGGTTTCTATATCACTGAACAGCACAGTGGAGCTGTATAGACTGACCTGAGGTCAGTTAAGGGCAGTATCTCTGTTTCATACATTGACTTCTATGCTTTGTATGGTTAGAATAATATGGAGGCGGTTCAGGAATGCAGTAAGTGTTTGATCATGAATGTGGGAGAGGGATGTAAGGTGTCCTACAGTATCACACTCCATAACCACTTATATCTTTCTGGTCAACACAGACCTCTGCTCATATCACTCCTTTACTTAACATTTCAACACCTTTCTGCTCATATCACTCCTTTACTTAACATTTCAACACAGACCTCTGCTCATATCACTCCTTTACTTAACATGTCAACACCTTTCTGCTCATATCACTCCTTTACTTAACATTTCAACACCTCTCTGCTCATATCACTCCTTTACTTAACATTTCAACACTTTTCTGCTCATATCACTCCTTTACTTAACATGCTCATCAACTTAACATTTTTCTGCTCATATCACTCCTTTACTTAACATTTCAACACCTTTCTGCTCATATCACTCCTTTACTTAACATGTCAACACTTTCTGCTCATATCACTCCTTTACTTAACATGTCAACACCTTTCTGCTCATATCACTCCTTTACTTAACAACACCTTTCTGCTCATATCACTCCTTTACTTAACACCTTTCTGCTCATATCACTCCTTTACTTAACATGTCAACACCTTTCTGCTCATATCACTCCTTTACTTAACATTTCAACACTTTTCTGCTCATATCACTCCTTTACTTAACATTTCAACACCTTTCTGCTCATATCACTCCTTTACTTAACATGTCAACACCTTTCTGCTCATATCACTCCTTTACTTAACATGTCAACACTTTTCTGCTCATATCACTCCTTTACTTAACATGTCAACACCTTTCTGCTCATATCACTCCTTTACTTAACATGTCAACACCTTTCTGCTCATATCACTCCTTTACTTAACATGTCAACACAGACCTCTGCTCATATCACTCCTTTACTTAACATGTCAACACCTTTCTGCTCATATCACTCCTTTACTTAACATGTCAACACCTTTTCTGCTCATATCACTCCTTTACTTAACATGTCAACACCTTTTTCATACTTAACATGTCAACACCTTTCTGCTCATATCACTCCTTTACTTAACATGTCAACACCTTTCTGCTCATATCACTCCTTTACTTAACATGTCAACACAGACCTCTGCTCATATCACTCCTTTACTTAACATTTCAACACAGACCTCTCTGCTCATATCACTCCTTTACTTAACATTTCAACACAGACCTCTCTGCTCATATCACTCCTTTACTTAACATTTCAACACAGACCTCTGCTCATATCACTCCTTTACTTAACATGTCAACACCTTTCTGCTCATATCACTCCTTTACTTAACATTTCAACACCTTTCTGCTCATATCACTCCTTTACTTAACATTTCAACACCTTTCTGCTCATATCACTCCTTTACTTAACATTTCAACACAGACCTCTGCTCATATCACTCCTTTACTTAACATTTCAACACCTTTCTGCTCATATCACTCCTTTACTTAACATTTCAACACAGACCTCAACCCAGACCTCCTCATATCACTCCTTTACTTAACATTTCAACACAGACCTCCTTTACTTAACTTTTAACATTTCAACACAGACCTCTGCTCATATCACTCCTTTACTTAACATTTCAACACAGACCTCTGCTCTCCTTTACTTAACATTTTCATATCACTCCTTTACTTAACATTTCAACACAGACCTCTGCTCATATCACTCCTTTACTTAACATTTCAACACAGACCTCTGCTCATATCACTCCTTTACTTAACATTTCAACACAGACCTCTGCTCATATCACTCCTTTTTAACATTTAACATTTCCAACACAGACCTCTCTACTCATATCACTCCTTTACTTAACATTTCAACACAGACTCTCTACTCATATCACTTTCCATTTCAACACAGACTTAACATTTCAACACAGACCTCTCTACTCATATCACTCCTTTACTTAACATTTCAACACAGACCTCTGCTCATATCACTCCTTTACTTAACATTTCAACACAGACCTCTGCTCATATCACTCCTTTACTTAACATTTCAACCCAGACCTCTCTACTCATATCACTCCTTTACTTAACATTTCAACACAGACCTCTGCTCATATCACTCCTTTACTTAACATTTCAACACAGACCTCTGCTCATATCACTCCTTTACTTAACATTTCAACACACACCTCTGCTCATATCACTCCTTTACTTAACATTTCAACACAGACCTCTGCTCATATCACTCCTTTACTTAACATTTCAACCCAGACCTCTCTACTCATATCACTCCTTTACTTAACATTTCAACACAGACCTCTGCTCATATCACTCCTTTACTTAACATTTCAACACAGACCTCTGCTCATATCACTCCTTTACTTAACATTTCAACACAGACCTCTCTACTCATATCACTCCTTTACTTAACATTTCAACACAGACCTCTGCTCATATCACTCCTTTACTTAACATTTCAACCCAGACCTCTCTACTCATATCACTCCTTTACTTAACATTTCAACACAGACCTCTGCTCATATCACTCCTTTACTTAACATTTCAACACAGACCTCTGCTCATATCACTCCTTTACTTAACATTTCAACACACACCTCTGCTCATATCACTCATTTACTTAACGTTTCACTTATCATTTTGGTTTACCTCTTTTTAGTTTTTTTGTATCACACGCTTTTATCAGTTTGCCAGTCTGAGAGATGACATCTATCATTAACTATTTCAACCTCCTCTGTTGGGGGAGGGGTTTACACACGGTTCTGACATTTCATTGGCTCATCTTTGCGGTGGGGGGGGCTTTACTTGACGGATTCATGTTTGATTGAATGACTGTACGATAAAGATGTGTGATTTCTGATAGGTGGGTTTTGACTGTGAGACGGGCGAGGACTGTTTGTATGGATCGACTCTTGTCGGGGAGGGGTGGGGTTTGTTTGATTGACAGCTGTATGAGTTATATCCAGGCTTCCACACTGAGCTGTTTCAAACGTTGTAGAAATAAAAGTCAGAACGTTTACAGAACACCACAACGACAACATGGACTCCTGTCTCTCTCTTTACTCACATATTCATGAGACAACAGATTATCTTGAACTCCACCAGTGATCAGTCCACCGGTGATCAGTCCGCCGGTGATCAGTGAACAGTCTGCCGGCGATCAGTCCGCCAGTGATCAGTCCACCAGTGAACAGTCCGCCGGCGATCAGTCCGCCAGTGATCAGTCCACCAGTGAACAGTCCACCAGTGATCAGTCCACCGGTGAACAGTCCGCCGGCGATCAGTCCGCCAGTGATCAGTCCGCCGGTGATCAGTCCGCCAGTGATCAGTCCGCCGGTGATCAGTCCGCCAGTGATCAGTCCACCAGTGATCAGTCCACCAGTGATCAGTCCACCAGTCCGCCAGTGATCAGTCCACCAGTGATCAGTCCGCCAGTGATCAGTCCATCAGTGATCAGTCCACCAGTGCTGGTCTGACCTAAAGAGATGTGTTCTATTTCTATGGTTGATTCTGTGTTTCTTGACTGATCATGCTGAGAACAACATTAATGGCTGTGTTTTTTTACACCCATTTTGTCTGTTAGTGACCTTTCAACCATTGAAATCTTGTAACAACAAGAGATTATGTTATAAAGTAATATAGTCTCTGTTAAACTTTACCCACCCACCCACCCACCCGTACCCAGTGTTTAAGATGATATGATAGATGGTATGATGGACTGATGCCATCACACAAACACTGGAGAGAGGAGAGAAGAACACTACGGTAAGAGCTCCTAATTCTGACATCTGTATGAACTTGATAGTGATTATATGAAAGGTGAATATTGAGACCTAGGTCTCTTTTTCAAATGCGTCCTGTATAATACAACATACATTCCTCCACAATTAAGACCCCAATCAATACTTTAACTTGCCTGAACGGCACCAGAACATCAAGATGTATTTTGTTCCAGCAATACAGTGCATTAAAACTAAAAGCAGATTTACCTAGCTCGGAGACCTGGGTTCAGGTAAAGCTCGGAGACCTGGGTTCAGGTAAAGCTCGGAGACCTGGGTTCAGGTAAATGGCGTCTGTAATATAACCTCAGGTTCACCTTGGAAGAAAAGAAAAGTTACATTGGTTGTGTGTGGCTCAGTTGGTAGAGCATGTCAGTTACAACGCCAGGGTTGTGGGTTCAATTCCCACGGGACCAGTACAAACAAAATATGAAGATGTATGTTCCCACTACTGTACTCACTACTGTAAGTTGCTCTGGATAAGAGCGTCTATGTTAGATTTGTTTATCCCAGAGGGGGCTGCAGTACTTATAGATCAGGGCTCTCCAGCCCTGTTCCTGGAGAGCTACAGTCCTGTAGGTTAACTCCAACCCTGTTCCTGGAGAGCTACAGCCCTGTAGGTTTTAACTCCAACCCTGTTCCTGGAGAGCTACAGCCCTGTAGGTTTTAACTCCAACCCTGTTCCTGGAGAGCTACAGCCCTGTAGGTTTTAACTCCAACCCTGTTCCTGTAGAGTTACAGCCCTGTAGGTTTTAACTCCAACCCTGTTCCTGGAAAGCTACAGCCCTGTAGGTTTTAACTCCAACACTGTTCCTGGAGAGCTACAGCCCTTTAGGTTTTAACTCCAACCCTGTTCCTGGAGAGCTACAGCCCTGTAGGTTTTAACTCCAACCCTGTTCCTGGAGAGCTACAGCCCTGTAGGTTTTAACTCCAACCCTGTTCCTGGAGAGCTACTCTCCTGTAGGTTTTCACTCCAACCCTGTTCCTGTAGAGATACAGGACTGTATCTCTACAGGAACAGGGTTGGAGTGAAAACCTACAGGACTGTAGCTCTCCAGGAACAGGGTTGGAGGGTTGGAGTGAACAGGGTTGGTGTTTTGGTGTTTTGTTGATGGTGGTGGAGATCTGGTGACTGAGACACAGACAGACCCTTTAAAGCCACTATGCTTCTTTGAGACTCCTCTTTCAAAGTCACAGAGATCTCTTCATCATGGTATTGATACCATGGTACCATGGTATTCAAAATAATTGGCAACTGGTCATTTTCATACATGGCCCTAAGCATGATGGGATGTTAATTGCTTAATTAACTCAGGAACCACAACTGTGTGGAAGCACCTGTTTTCAATATACTTTGTATCCCTCATTTCCTCAAGTGTTTCCTTTATTTTGGCAGTTACCTGTAGATTGTTAAGACTCTAACTTGAAATGACAAGTGAGTGACAAGTCTATGGGTCTCACCTGTACCCAGCTGTCTGTCCATGAAGAGTGACAAGTCTATGGGTCATCCAACAGGAGAGACCAGTCTCACCTGTACCCAGCTTTCTGTCCATGAAGAGTGACACGTATATGGGTCAATCAATAGAGTTCAGAAAAGGAACCATTTCCACTGAACAAATGTACAAATCAGGGACGTAATGGATGTGAATGTAGTTGACATTCACCTTTCTATTTTGTAAATAGCGGAATGCACCAATAGACCCACAAATTTTGTGTTTACGTTTCTTGTCTCCGGCTTCAGCGTTTACCCACCTTATTACATCACCATACAGATGCCTCATGCTTTCCTCCTATTGGGTCGTTCCAAAAGAATTCATCACTTTCTGCCTGCACCCCTTTAGATTTGAAGGAACCTTCTGAACGTGTTGCCCATAGAAGTGGTCAGAAAGTGACTTTTTGAACCTGAATGCCAAAACATTGGTCTCATCCTACCATAAGACTTCCATGTCTTCATCAATAACAAAATAGAAATGTTGACTTTGATATCATTTGAAAGCGTAAAAACAGGGTTATGATAATATTTTAGAATTTCTTTAAAAAAAGATGTATACATTTTTTTACCGTTAACGGAAATGATCTGAAAACACATGAACTGATTTTTCTCCTGTTGTAGCTTAGACCCTATTTGACATTGTCTGAGGTGTTTATGTTGTGCCCAGCATCAGTTGAGACACAGCATTCTCTTGAATACAAGGGGGGGTGTCATTTCAATCATAGAAACAGAAATCATAGAATGGGCCTATACCTTCAGAAAGATGGCCGCCAGTCCACCCACGTCGAATGTCAACTTGAATGGGAATGTCTATTCTATATATTTCTATTGGTTCAATAGGTTTCCTATGATTGACAGTTCATTATAAAACAATGATACTCAAGTCAACATGCTCTGATGTGTGGACCTCCAACCATCTTTGTAGTATGGTTTGAAAGTAGAAATGTTTGTTCATTTATCAGCCAAAATATGACAGCCATTCTGTATTTAAGAAGAGCATGCTGTGTCTCAACTGATGGTGGGTACAACACAACCACCTCTGATAATGTACAACAGGGTCTAAGCTACAACATACACTCAGTGACCAGTTTACACCCCGTTCACCCTCCTACAGACAGTGAGTCACGTGGCCGTGGCTTGCTGTATAAAGCAGGCGGACAGGCATCAAGGCATTCAGTTACTGTTTGATTGAACATTAGAACGGGCAAAACGAGTGACCTAAGTGACTTTGAGCGTGGAATGATCGTTGGTGCCAGGTGTGCCGGCCTCGTGGGCTTTTCAAGCACAACAGTGTCTAGGGTTTACCGAGAATGTAGCGACAAACAAAAAACATCCAGTCAGCGTCAGTCCTGCGGGCGAAAACAACTCGTTGATGAGAGGTTGAAGGAGCATAGCAAGAATCGTGCAAGCTAGCAGGCAGGCCACAAACAGATCAATAACGATGCAGTACAACAGTGGTGTGCAGAACGGCATCTCGGAACGCACAACTCGTCAGTCCTTGTCACGGATGGGCAGCAGACAACCACACCGGGTTTCACTCCTATCAGCTAAAAACAGGAAGAAGCGACTCCAGTGGGCACTCGATCACCAACACTGAACAATTGAGGAGTGAAAAAACATTGCCTGGTCCAACGAATTCCGGTTCCTTTTGCATCATGCTGATGGCAGTCAGGATTTGGCATGAGTCCATGGCCCCATCCTGCCTGGTGTCAATGGTACAGGCAGGTGGCGGTGGTGTAATAGTGTAGGGATTTTTTACCTGGCACACGTTAGGTCCCTTGATACCAATTGAGCTATGTCTCCATGCCGCAAAGAATTCAGGCTGTTCTGGAGGCAAAGGGGGGTCCAACGCGGTACTAAATTGGTGTATCTAATAAACTGGTCACTGAGTGTATATGAACATGAAAATAACCTAAGCTTATGTGTTTTTAGATCATTGATGTGCAAGGCCCAGGTTGGAATAATACTGTGAAAATTATGATAATACGATTTTTAGTGTAAGAGCTGTTTGAAAAGCGCCTGAAATTTCTGCCTGTTTGGTCGGAGGGAGTTTTGGCCTTCCATGGTGACATGGGGTAAATTAGTTCATTGACCATTAAGAAAGACGGTTCCAAACCTCTCTGCCAATAACAGCTCATTTTCACTTTTCCCCTCCCACCCAAACCACTCCTAGACAGCCCTAGCTACATTCTTGCTTGAGAAATTGCTCTTTACTAAGAAGCTATTTTTGTTTCTTTTGCACCATTTTAATTGAAAACAATCACAGTAAGGTACTTAATTGTTACCCAGAAATGATTTGATATTGGGATAAAAATGGCTGCATTGGAACTTTAAATGTACAAAAATTTTAATGTTTGAAAGAAATGATAAAATAGTTTGACAACCCTGTTTGTAAGTGTCGTGTCTTTACTATCATTAACTGAAGACTGAGTTTTTATCAAAGATTCTCTGTAATTAGTTATTACGCGATCAACTGATTAATCACGTAACTAATTAACTAGGAAGTCGGGGCACCAATGAAAAATATTCAGATTACAAAGTTATAATTTCCTAAAATAACTTTTCAGATATTTTATCTGATCAATTAGTCTTCGAATTAATGAATTATTTACTTTACCTCACGTTAGTCTCATTCCAAACGTCGTAAATTGTTGGTTATCTGCACAAACCCAGTCTTCACTATGAGTCATCCATACATCAATTGTCTTAAATCATTTATTTATTACTAACTAAGTCATTCACAGAAATGCATAAACAAACAAACAAACAAACAAACAAGGTAAATTTGGTTACATGAAATGATAGGAGAATGTGCCCTAGTGGGCTAAACCGGCATGGCGGCTTGTTAGACAAAAGGGGAAGTGGGGGTCGACTGAGAAGTCACTACAGAGTGATAATTATAACTATTGAAATGCTAATCCTTTACACATGAACGCTCACTCATTCGGGAACAATTACAATCAATATATATATTTACGCTCAGTGTGTCGTCCTGATCGCTGGTGAAAAGTTCATTTATTTTGTAGAATTGTCCGTCTCTCTCCCTCTCTGTGTGATTAGAGGGGATTGTTCAGAGTGACATTCGTTATAGAATGGAAGTTTCGGCGGTTGTCGTTCTTCGCGTTCAATGATACCGAATTCCTAGCTGCAGACTCGTAATTAATATCAAAGACTTGTTCTTATTCTGTCGGTATCGATAGTCTAAGAGTTTAAACACATGGTATGGTTAAAAGATTCAGCAATGGTCTACAACCTTTGTCCTCCTAATGGAGAAAAACATGGTCTGCAACCTTTAGCCATCTCGTAATTGAGGTAAGCTCGGTCTGCTGATCAAAAACCTGAGTGGGGGTTTTATTCGGAAGGGCCAAAGAGGGCTGTCCCAGGATGTCTGACCCTAACTGGGCTCAGGGGCGGTCCTCTGATTTAGTTCAAATCAAAAGGGAATTGTATTTTTCTTCATTAAACAGTCCAAAAATAATATTAAACAATTATACAAACATTATCATACTCACTCATTCATCTTATACAACAATTAGATGTAAACCTCATATCTGAGGCTATTATATAAACAGCGTTATGGTAATGTTGCCACACCATCTCCCATGAGCTTCCCCAAGTTGTGACAAACGGACCAGTTCGTAGCTGGATTCTTCACCGATCTTTTATACCTTCTCCGGAACATGACATTTGTTCATACCTCAAGTTCTGTGAGGTGGAAGGATTTCCTTTGTTCTCCATGAAAATCTACTCTCTCTATACTGTGTGTCCATGAGGAGATTCTCAGGAATTTACGACATCTCTCTGACCACAGCAACCTAGTTGAAGGAGGAAAGGGGGAGGCAGGGAGAGGGGGATGGGCTTGCTATACCCAAAGAGGCCAACGTCATGACATAAGCTTTCAAATGATATCAAACTCAACATTTGATCTTTTTCAGGGTGGGGTATGCAAAATGGGTCAACTTTGAGAACCTCTATCTCCTGAATGTTTTGGCATTCAGGTCCAAAAATTAACTTTCTGACCACTTCTACAAGGGGCGAACTTGTATGGAAGGTTTCATTCAAATCAAAAGGGGTGCATTCAGAAAGGGATTGAAATCATTTGGAATGACCCTATTACCACCAGTACTGCTATGCTGCAAGTCTTGTCCTTATGTGCTTCTGATAGTGTCCAGCAGGAGAGACCAGTCTCCCCGGGACCCAGATGTGTGTCCCTAAAGAGGGACAAGTCTACGGGTCATCCAATAGAGTTCAGTAAGGATAAGCAAAGGTGAGAGTTGATGGATAGTTGTGTTGAGGGATAGTTGTGTGGGTTAAGTGGATGCGTGTTATTATACATGCCTGCAATGCACTTGGAGTGAAATATTGGGTATTTACTAGGCAAGTCAGTTAAGAACAAATCCTTATTTTCAATGACGGCCTAGGAACAGTGGGTTAACTGCCTGTTCAGGGGCAGAACAACAGATTTGTACCTTGTCAGCTCAGAGGTTTGAACTTGCAATCTTCCGGTTACTAGTCCAACGCTCTAACCACTAGGCTACATTATCATATCATACCGAGTGACAAGTCAATGGGTCATCCACCTGAGTTCAGCGAGGAAGACGTTTCTACTGATCAAAGGAAAGAGTTTATGAGTCTGAGTAACTCAGTAGACCACACCCTCGCTCTCTGTTCCTCTAAGAACTCCAGTCTTCTGTTCTGTTAGATTCTGTTTACTTCCCAGTGTCCCCAGAGTCATCAAATGGACCTGTCCTCCATATTGAAGGTAAGCTGACTCTTGCCACATTTTATCCAATCAAAAACGACATGTGAAAAATATTGCTGGGAGCAGCAATGAACGGGGTTTAAAGGATGACAGAAAGGACACAAGATCAGTTGGATAACTTCTTGCGTCGAGCAATCCCGTATCCGGGAGCGTAATCATAGCCTCAAGCTCATTACCATAACGCAACGTTAACTATTCATGAAAATCGCAAATGAAATGAAAGAAATATATTCACTCACAAGCTTAGCCTTTTGTTAACAACACTGTCATCTCAGATTTTCAAAATATGCTTTTCAACCATAGCTACACAAGCATTTGTGTAAGAGTATTGATAGCTAGCATAGCATTAAGCCTAGCATTCAGCAGGCAACATTTTCACAAAAACAAGAAAAGCATTCAAATAAAATAATTTACCTTTGAAGAACTTCGGATGTTTTCAATGAGGAGACTCTCAGTTGGATAGCAAATGTTCAGTTTTTCCAAAAATATTATTTGTGTAGGAGAAATCGCTCAGTTGGATAGCAAATGTTCAGTTTTTCCAAAAATATTATTTGTGTAGGAGAAATCGCTCCGTTTTGTTCATCACGTTTGGCTAAGAAAACCCCCCGAAAATTCAGTCATTACAACGCCAAACTTTTTTTCAAATTAACTCCATAATATCGACAGAAACTTGGCAAACGTTGTTTAGAATCATCCTCAAGGTGTTTTTCACATATCTATTCGATGATAAATCATTCGTGGCAGTTGGGTTTCTCCTCGGAAGCAAATGGAAAAATACACACAGCTGGAGATTACGCAATAATTGCGACGGAGGACACCAAGCGAGCACCTGGTAGATGTAGTGTAAAATGGTCAATCTTCCAATGATATGCCTACAAATACGTCACAATGCTGCAGACACCTTGGGAAAACGACAGAAAGTGTAAGCTCATTCCCTGGCGCATTCACAGCCATATAAGGAGACATTGGAACACAGCGCCTTCAAAATCTGGGGCATTTCCTGTTTGAAATTTCATCTTGGTTTCGCCTGTAGCATCCATTCTGTGGCACTAACAGATAATATCTTTGCAGTTTTGGAAACGTCAGAGTGTTTTCCTTCCAAAACTGTCAATTATATGCATAGTCGAGCATCTTTTCGTGACAAAATATCTTGTTTAAAACTGGAACGTTTTTTTATCCAAAAATTAAAAGAGCGCTCCCTATATCGAAGAAGATAACAAAGCAAGCACTTTGTGTAAATGACTTAAATCTCAGTTGGTATACTCCACATTAGTGTTCCAAAATACTTCAATAAACTCTCACAGCTGTAATGCGCTGACTACGCAAGCAGCAGGACTTCCAGTTTCTCATTTTACAGAATAAAATCTCCACTTTTCACTACATTCGGACACAAGGCAGAAATATGTGATTATACAGATATTCTAAACACAATATTTCACATTGTTTGTCTGCATAATTTAAATCTAACATTCATTTGAATAAGACAAAGTCCACTTGATCAAGAGTTGTTGCTCTAGTATTCTATGGTGCCACTGACATCAATGACATTTATAGTGCCAGCAACTAGTGCAGCCATCTAAGGGTGTGGTGAATTTCAGGCTGAAGCAATGTAACATCAAAAACAGTAAAGCATTGGCTTCAGTTTTCTGCTCAAAATCAAGTCTGATAGAGCTGGACCTGAGTGACAGTGACCTGCAGGATTCAGGAGGGATACAACTCTCTGTTGGACTGGGGAATCCAAGTTGTAAACTAAAGATACTTAGGTTAGTCTTTCACACTGTGTTTATTATCTAACCCTACTGTTGACCCTACCCTAACTGTACCCCTTACAGTTAATATTCTGAGATTATGTACACATACTTTCTCAAAAAATGATAATATTATACTAAATATTCACGACCAATCTGGTAGACTCTTATTTATTGGACATCTAGATGACATGAGTGTATATTTCTCTGGGAGTGAGATGTCTCTTTCTGCAGGCTGTCATTCTGTGGAGTCACAGAGGAAGGTTGTGCTTTTCTAGCTTCAGCTGTCAGCTCAAATCCCTCCCACCTGAGAGAGTTGGACCTGAGGTACAATAACCCTGGAGACTCAGGGAAACTGCTCTCTACTCTACTGGAGGATCCACTCTATAAACTGCAAACACTCAGGTAAAAACATTAACATTGGTTATTATTTCCCATCAAAAAGATAAGTCCTTGATTCTAACTGTCTGTTCTTCTGCTGTTCTTCCAGTGTGAACCATGATTCAGACTGCTGGTTACAATCAGCACTGAGAAAATGTAAGTCTCAATACCATTTGGAATCAGAGTAAAATTACTGTTGTTTAATGTTACCCAGGGATAACATTTATTTGGAATATACTTATACTTGATTTTCAAAAATGTTACCAATACTTTATGATCTAAATAACTTGAAATAAAACTACACAGCGATGCCAAACTATTATCTTTATGTGTTATGTATCATCAGATGCCTGTGAGCTCACACCAGACCTCAACACCATACACCCTCAACTGTACCTGACCTGACTCGGGGGAACAGGAAGGTGGTGCATGACTCCAAAGGACATCAGAAAAACTATCCTGAGCACCCAGAGAGGTTTGACCAGTGGACTCAGATGCTGTGTAGAGAGCCTCTTTCTGGGCGCTGCTACTGGGAGGCAGAGTGGGAGGGTTATGGGGCTTATGTATGGCTGACATATAGAAGACTTGTTAGGAAAGGAGGGAATAATGACTGTGTGATTGGCTACGATGACATGTCCTGGAGTTTGTACTGCAATGACAAGTCCTATGATGCCTTTCATAACATAAAGAGCACCCTCATCCTTTGTGTATCTGGATTGGCAAGGTGGTACCCTGTCCTTCTACAGTGTTTCCTCTGACACACTGACTCACCTGCACACATTCCACGCCACCTTCGCTGAGCCACGTTGTGGTGCTATGGCCTTGACTCAGCTATTACCCTGTGCAGAGTAAGACAGTTCTGAGTCCTCAGGCAAGTCACCTCCTGCTTCAGCACACATGTTCTAGTCCTGTTTATACCTGGAGCTATAACATAGCTTTGTCCTGATCTTGTCCACATTCTGATTGTGCCTACATTTTTAGACAGGTGTAGACAATCAAAAAACACATTACCTGATTGTGATCAGATCTTCCTTCCCACCTCCGGAGGCAGACAGGCACCCATTGTGTCTGAATATCTTTACAAGTAGAGATGGATCTGGACAGTAAAACCATTTAAATCATCATCATCCCACCCTCTAAATCAGGCCCCCTTTTGAAGGCCCTAAAACGAATGAACTCAGTCGGGTTCTCAACTTACTGTCGAATAGTAGAATACAAGAGACCATTTCAAAATCATTTGCATACAAGAAGGGACAAGGAAATATGGTCACTGTGCCGACACAGTGGATGGATGAGAGACACATTTTAATACCATGTGTAGATGCATATCTGACAAAGTGGGCACAATCTGAAAGTGGACAAGGACTTGTTGGAACATGGACACAGCCTGACTTCAGGACTCTAAATCAGTGGGAGTCATCTTTTCTCTCTGTGTTTTTAGTGTAAATAGCCTTAAGAAATGCTGCAGGAAAAATATAAATGTTTAGTCATTTGTCATTGTTATTTTATTAATGTGGTTTGTACATCTGTTTGTCTTTCTGCCCTTTTAAATGTGTTCTCCAACAGGTTAATGTATGGTGTGAGTAGCCTTCTTAGAAAACTAAATAGAATCGATCAATAAGTGCATTGATTGATGTTTTTATTGGATGATTTATCTCTCTAGGGATCAGTTCCAGTGTACTCTGCAGAGTGGGAACATGTCCCCATCCCCTCTCTGTCGTGCTCTGTAACTCTCTAGGGATCAGTTCCAGTGTACTCTGCAGAGTGGGAACATGTCCCCATCCCCTCTCTGTCGTGCTCTGTAACTCTCTAGGGATCAGTTCCAGTGTACTCTGCAGAGTGGGAACATGTCCCCGTCCCCTCTCTGTCGTGCTCTGTAACTCTCCAGGGATCAGTTCCAGTGTACTCTGCAGAGTGGGAACATGTCCCCGTCCCCTCTCTGTCGTGCTCTGTAACTCTCCAGGGATCAGTTCCAGTGTACTCTGCAGAGTGGGAACATGTCCCCATCCCCTCTCTGTCGTGCTCTGTAACTCTCCAGGGATCAGTTCCAGTGTACTCTGCAGAGTGGGAACATGTCCCCGTCCCCTCTCTGTCGTGCTCTGTAACTCTCCAGGGATCAGTTCCAGTGTACTCTGCAGAGTGGGAACATGTCCCCATCCCCTCTCTGTCGTGCTCTGTAACTCTCCAGGGATCAGTTCCAGTGTACTCTGCAGAGTGGGAACATGTCCCCATCCCCTCTCTGTCGTGCTCTGTAACTCTCCAGGGATCAGTTCCAGTGTACTCTGCAGAGTGGGAACATGTCCCCATCCCCTCTCTGTCGTGCTCTGTAACTCTCAGGGATCAGTTCCAGTGTACTCTGCAGAGTGGGAACATTCCCCATCCCCTCTCTGTGCTCTGTAACTCTCCAGGGATCAGTTCCAGTGTACTCTGCAGAGTGGGAACATGTCCCCATCCCCTCTCTGTCGTGCTCTGTAACTCTCCAGGGATCAGTTCCAGTGTACTCTGCAGAGTGGGAACATGTCCCCATCCCTCTCTGTCGTGCTCTGTAACTCTCCAGGGATCAGTTCCAGTGTACTCTGCAGAGTGGGAACATGTCCCCATCCCCTCTCTGTCGTGCTCTGTAACTCTCCAGGGATCAGTTCCAGTGTACTCTGCAGAGTGGGAACATGTCCCCATCCCCTTCCGTGCTCTGTAACTCTCTAGGGATCAGTTCCAGTGTACTCTGCAGAGTGGGAACATGTCCCCATCCCCTCTCTGTCGTGCTCTGTAACTCTCCAGGGATCAGTTCCAGTGTACTCTGCAGAGTGGGAACATGTCCCCATCCCCTCTCTGTCGTGCTCTGTAACTCTCCAGGGATCAGTTCCAGTGTACTCTGCAGAGTGGGAACATGTCCCCATCCCTCTCTGTCGTGCTCTGTAACTCTCTAGGGATCAGTTCCAGTGTACTCTGCAGAGTGGGAACATGTCCCCATCCCCTCTCTGTCGTGCTCTGTAACTCTCCAGGGATCAGTTCCAGTGTACTCTGCAGAGTGGGAACATGTCCCCATCCCCTCTCTGTCGTGCTCTGTAACTCTCCAGGGATCAGTTCCAGTGTACTCTGCAGAGTGGGAACATGTCCCCATCCCTCTCTGTCGTGCTCTGTAACTCTCCAGGGATCAGTTCCAGTGTACTCTGCAGAGTGGGAACATGTCCCCATCCCCTCTCTGTCGTGCTCTGTAACTCTCCAGGGATCAGTTCCAGTGTACTCTGAACAGAGTGGGAACATGTCCCCATGTCCCCTCTCTGTCGTGCTCTGTAACTCTCAGGGATCAGTTCCAGTGTACTCTGCAGAGTGGGAACATGTCCCCGTCCCTCTCTGTCGTGCTCTGTAACTCTCTAGGGATCAGTTCCAGTGTACTCTGCAGAGTGGGAACATGTCCCCATCCCCTCTCTGTCGTGCTCTGTAACTCTCTAGGGATCAGTTCCAGTGTACTCTGCAGAGTGGGAACATGTCCCCATCCTCTCTGTCGTGCTCTGTAACTCTCCAGGGATCAGTTCCAGTGTACTCTGCAGAGTGGGAACATGTCCCCGTCCCCTCTCTGTCGTGCTCTGTAACTCTCCAGGGATCAGTTCCAGTGTACTCTGCAGAGTGGGAACATGTCCCCATCCCCTCTCTGTCGTGCTCTGTAACTCTCCAGGGATCAGTTCCAGTGTGTACTCTGCAGAGTGGGAACATGTCCCCATCCCCTCTCTGTCGTGCTCTGTAACTCTCCAGGGATCAGTTCCAGTGTACTCTGCAGAGTGGGAACATGTCCCCATCCCCTCTCTGTCGTGCTCTGTAACTCTCTAGGGATCAGTTCCAGTGTACTCTGCAGAGTGGGAACATGTCCCCATCCCCTCTCTGTCGTGCTCTGTAACTCTCCAGGGATCAGTTCCAGTGTACTCTGCAGAGTGGGAACATGTCCCCATCCCCTCTCTGTCGTGCTCTGTAACTCTCCAGGGATCAGTTCCAGTGTACTCTGCAGAGTGGGAACATGTCCCCATCCCCTCTCTGTCGTGCTCTGTAACTCTCTAGGGATCAGTTCCAGTGTACTCTGCAGAGTGGGAACATGTCCCCATCCCCTCTCTGTCGTGCTCTGTAACTCTCAGGGATCAGTTCCAGTGTACTCTGCAGAGTGGGAACATGTCCCCATCCCCTCTCTGTCGTGCTCTGTAACTCTCTAGGGATCAGTTCCAGTGTACTCTGCAGAGTGGGAACATGTCCCCATCCCCTCTCTGTCGTGCTCTGTAACTCTCTCAGTTCCAGTGTACTCTGCAGAGTGGGAACATGTCCCCATCCCCTCTCTGTCGTGCTCTGTAACTCTCCAGGGATCAGTTCCAGTGTACTCTGCAGAGTGGGAACATGTCCCCATCCCCTCTCTGTCGTGCTCTGTAACTCTACTCTGCAGAGTGGGAACATGTCCCCGTCCCCTCTCTGTCGTGCTCTGTAACTCTCCAGGATCAGTTCCAGTGTACTCTGCAGAGTGGGAACATGTCCCCATCCCCTCTCTGTCGTGCTCTGTAACTCTCTAGGGATCAGTTCCAGTGTACTCTGCAGAGTGGGAACATGTCCCCATCCCCTCTCTGTCGTGCTCTGTAACTCTCCAGGGATCAGTTCCAGTGTACTCTGCAGAGTGGGAACATGTCCCCATCCCCTCTCTGTCGTGCTCTGTAACTCTCCAGGGATCAGTTCCAGTGTACTCTGCAGAGTGGGAACATGTCCCCATCCCCTCTCTGTCGTGCTCTGTAACTCTCCAGGGATCAGTTCCAGTGTACTCTGCAGAGTGGGAACATGTCCCCAGTCGTGCTCTGAACAGTTCCAGTGTACTCTGCAGAGTGGGAACATGTCCCCATCCCCTCTCTGTCGTGCTCTGTAACTCTCCAGGGATCAGTTCCAGTGTACTCTGCAGAGTGGGAACATGTCCCCGTCCCCTCTCTGTCGTGCTCTGTAACTCTCCAGGGATCAGTTCCAGTGTACTCTGCAGAGTGGGAACATGTCCCCGTCCCCTCTCTGTCGTGCTCTGTAACTCTCTAGGGATCAGTTCCAGTGTACTCTGCAGAGTGGGAACATGTCCCCATCCCCTCTCTGTCGTGCTCTGTAACTCTCCAGGGATCAGTTCCAGTGTACTCTGCAGAGTGGGAACATGTCCCCATCCCCTCTCTGTCGTGCTCTGTAACTCTCCAGGGATCAGTTCCAGTGTACTCTGCAGAGTGGGAACATGTCCCCATCCCCTCTCTGTCGTGCTCTGTAACTCTCTAGGGATCAGTTCCAGTGTACTCTGCAGAGTGGGAACATGTCCCCGTCCCCTCTCTGTCGTGCTCTGTAACTCTCTAGGGATCGGTTCCAGTGTACTCTGCAGAGTGGGAACATGTCCCCGTCCCCTCTCTGTCGTGCTCTGTAACTCTCTAGGGATCAGTTCCAGTGTACTCTGCAGAGTGGGAACATGTCCCCATCCCCTCTCTGTCGTGCTCTGTAACTCTCCAGGGATCAGTTCCAGTGTACTCTGCAGAGTGGGAACATGTCCCCATCCCCTCTCTGTCGTGCTCTGTAACTCTCTAGGGATCAGTTCCAGTGTACTCTGCAGAGTGGGAACATGTCCCCATCCCCTCTCTGTCGTGCTCTGTAACTCTCCAGGGATCAGTTCCAGTGTACTCTGCAGAGTGGGAACATGTCCCCGTCCCCTCTCTGTCGTGCTCTGTAACTCTCCAGGGATCAGTTCCAGTGTACTCTGCAGAGTGGGAACATGTCCCCGTCCTCTCTGTCGTGCTCTGTAACTCTCTAGGGATCAGTTCCAGTGTACTCTGCAGAGTGGGAACATGTCCCCATCCCCTCTCTGTCGTGCTCTGTAACTCTCTCTGCAGGGATCAGTTCCAGTGTACTCTGCAGAGTGGGAACATGTCCCCATCCCCTCTCTGTCGTGCTCTGTAACTCTCCAGGGATCAGTTCCAGTGTACTCTGCAGAGTGGGAACATGTCCCCATCCCCTCTCTGTCGTGCTCTGTAACTCTCCAGGGATCAGTTCCAGTGTACTCTGCAGAGTGGGAACATGTCCCCATCCCCTCTCTGTCGTGCTCTGTAACTCTCCAGGGATCAGTTCCAGTGTACTCTGCAGAGTGGGAACATGTCCCCATCCCCTCTCTGTCGTGCTCTGTAACTCTCCAGGGATCAGTTCCAGTGTACTCTGCAGAGTGGGAACATGTCCCCATCCCTCTCTGTCGTGCTCTGTAACTCTCCAGGGATCAGTTCCAGTGTACTCTGCAGAGTGGGAACATGTCCCCATCCCCTCTCTGTCGTGCTCTGTAACTCTCCAGGGATCAGTTCCAGTGTACTCTGCAGAGTGGGAACATGTCCCCATCCCCTCTCTGTCGTGCTCTGTAACTCTCTAGGGATCAGTTCCAGTGTACTCTGCAGAGTGGGAACATGTCCCCATCCCCTCTCTGTCGTGCTCTGTAACTCTCTAGGGATCAGTTCCAGTGTACTCTGCAGAGTGGGAACATGTCCCCATCCCCTCTCTGTCGTGCTCTGTAACTCTCAGGGATCAGTTCCAGTGTACTCTGCAGAGTGGGAACATGTCCCCATCCCCTCTCTGTCGTGCTCTGTAACTCTCTAGGGATCAGTTCCAGTGTACTCTGCAGAGTGGGAACATGTCCCCATCCCCTCTCTGTCGTGCTCTGTAACTCTCCAGGGATCAGTTCCAGTGTACTCTGCAGAGTGGGAACATGTCCCTCTGTCGTGCTCCTCTCTGTCGTGCTCTGTAACTCTCTAGGGATCAGGGAGTTCCAGTGTACTCTGCAGAGTGGGAACATGTCCCCATCCCCTCTCTGTCGTGCTCTGTAACTCTCCAGGGATCAGTTCCAGTGTACTCTGCAGAGTGGGAACATGTCCCCATCCCCTCTCTGTCGTGCTCTGTAACTCTCTAGGGATCAGTTCCAGTGTACTCTGCAGAGTGGGAACATGTCCCCATCCCCTCTCTGTCGTGCTCTGTAACTCTCCAGGGATCAGTTCCAGTGTACTCTGCAGAGTGGGAACATGATCCCCTCTCTGTCCCCTCTCTGTCGTGCTCTGTAATCCCCTCTCTCCAGGGATCAGTTCCAGTGTACTCTGCAGAGTGGGAACATGTCCCCATCCCCTCTCTGTCGTGCTCTGTAACTCTCCAGGGATCAGTTCCAGTGTACTCTGCAGAGTGGGAACATGTCCCCGTCCCCTCTCTGTCGTGCTCTGTAACTCTCTAGGGATCGGTTCCAGTGTACTCTGCAGAGTGGGAACATGTATCCCTCTCTGTCGTGCTCTGTAACTCTCTAGGGATCAGTTCCAGTGTACTCTGCAGAGTGGGAACATGTCCCCATCCCCTCTGTCGTGCTCTGTAACTCTCCAGGGATCAGTTCCAGTGTACTCTGCAGAGTGGGAACATGTCCCCCATCCCCTCTCCGTGCTCTGTAATCCCCTACTCTGTCATGCTCTGTAACTCTCCAGGGATCAGTTCCAGTGTACTCTGCAGAGTGGGAACATGTCCCCATCCCCTCTCTGTCATGCTCTGTCCAGGGATCAGTTCCAGTGTACTCTGCAGAGTGGGAACATGTCCCCATCCCCTCTCTGTCGTGCTCTGTAACTCTCCAGGGATCGGTTCCAGTGTACTCTGCAGAGTGGGAACATGTCCCCATCCCCTCTCTGTCGTGCTCTGTAACTCTCCAGGGATCAGTTCCAGTGTACTCTGCAGAGTGGGAACATGTCATCCCTCTGTGGGTGCTCTGTAACCCCCTCTGTCGTGCTCACTCTCTGTAACTCTCTAGGGATCGGTTCCAGTGTACTCTGCAGAGTGGGAACATGTCCCCGTCCCCTCTCTGTCGTGCTCTGTAACTCTCCAGGGATCAGTTCCAGTGTAGTCGCTCTGGATAAGAGCGTCTGCTAAATGACTTAAATGTAAATGTACTCTGCAGAGTGGGAACATGTCCCCATCCCCTCTCTGTCATGCTCTGTAACTCTCCAGGGATCAGTTCCAGTGTACTCTGCAGAGTGGGAACATGTCCCCATCCCCTCTCTGTCGTGCTCTGTAACTCTCTAGGGATCAGTTCCAGTGTACTCTGCAGAGTGGGAACATGTCCCCATCCCCTCTCTGTCGTGCTCTGTAACTCTCTAGGGATCAGTTCCAGTGTACTCTGCAGAGTGGGAACATGTCCCCATCCCCTCTCTGTCGTGCTCTGTAACTCTCTAGGGATCAGTTCCAGTGTACTCTGCAGAGTGGGAACATGTCCCCATTCCCTCTCTGTCGTGCTCTGTAACTTGTTTAGACAATGACTTCAATATCAAGTGTTAGCCTGTAATGCTCAAATCAGTTTGGTTAACGATTGATCGTTGAGGGAAAATATAAAAAAATGTATGTGATGATCAGTCTGAAAATGAAGGAGTTGTTATTGTTGAGCAACACCAGGAGGACACCATCTTAGTTCAAACAGTCATGTTTATTGTCTCA
Source organism: Oncorhynchus nerka (assembly GCF_034236695.1). Classification (NCBI taxonomy): domain Eukaryota; kingdom Metazoa; phylum Chordata; class Actinopteri; order Salmoniformes; family Salmonidae; genus Oncorhynchus; species Oncorhynchus nerka. Next base: position 19,442,957 of record NC_088409.1, read on the forward strand.
GTGCATTTCCAGTAGAAAACACAGCAACGGTATGTTCCAGGGTCAGGTGACGTCAGTGTGAGGTGAGGGAAGTGAGCCAACCGTCTCAGGATAACCTCAGACAGCTAACGCTTTGGCCACATAAGATGATGTCGTGCTTCACATACAGAGTCTCAATCAGAATACATACCTGTACATCGTTCACCTGGTGTAAACAGTTACATTTATAATGTGAAAGTTCATCCTTCTCCCATTAATGTGGAGTGAGTGGGTGTGTGTGTGTGTGTGTGTGTAATCTGGGGTATGTATGTGATAGATTATAATAGGATGTAGTTAGTACAGGCCAGGACCCACTACCGTATTACCATGACATGTAACAACTACAACCCTTTAGATTACATTCACCTTACAGCAGCACTGACATCAACCTGTGTGTGTGTGTGTGTGTGTGTGTGTGTGTGTGTGTGTGTGTGTGTGTGTGCAGGCGCGCATGTGTTAGAGAGCAAAACATAAACTTGAGCTGAAAACTAATCTGTTTTTAAATGTAAAACATCAACACAGGAAGTTCCACCTCTCAGCACAGGAAGTGCTCATCGCCACGCCAACAGAACTCCCAAGCATGACAATACAACACGTAACCATAGAGATAATAAAACAGTATTATATTAATGATAACAGTAAAGATGATAAAAACCAAAAGCGCTAAGTGTTAATATTGGTGGCATCTGGAGGGCACCAGTGTGTACAGGCTTTAGTTCCCTTATTAAATCCTTCATTACTGGAATCAGATGTGTTAATGCTGGGCTGGAACTAAACCCTGCCCATCCAGTAGCTCTCCAGGACCAGGGTTAGTTCATTGACTCAGTGCTCCATTGCTCGGTTGCAGCGTGTGACCCATTCTGAACTTTAACCTTCACAAAAGTGCCAGGTAGAGGGGGCAGAAAGAATTGGGGGAGAGAAAGATACATCCCACCTTAGGCAGGTCTGTAGATTTGGTACTGGGGGGTCTTATATGTGTACATAGAATGGATAGAAGAGACCCATGTTCTAAAATCCACATATCCCATCCCTTATTGCAGCACAATAAACTTTCCCATTGATGAATGTGTGGAACACTGAAAGAGGCACCGCATTCAGCGAGATGATTAAACATTCAGTATTAAATATGATGTGCCCAGTTTACATATTGTGGACCATTTATTTGATTTGTAATGTAAATCTTTTCTATGGTCTCATATGTGTTGGGGGAGGGGAGGGTCTCGACTCCATGGTCTGAAAAGTAGCTTCATCAGGCTGATGGCATCGTGGGTAACCTCCCCTCACACCCTGCCACTCCGCCTGGGAGATCCCGTAGAGCTCAGGAGGAGCACAAGGGAGGAAAGGGTGCTTCTCCCAGGTAATCAGCCTATAAGAAGCCAAGGGACAAGCACCCAGCCAATGAGAAACCAGGAGACACTCCACCTCTCACTCGCTCACCCTCTTCAGCACCGAGGGAGTGGTGTCCATGAAGGACCTGGCAGGGTGTTGTGGCCAGGTAGACTGTACAGGGGTGGGCTGGGCAGAGTTGGGGCTCATCAGCATGGCACTGTAGATGTTGGAGGCTACCACCAGGATACAGAGCAGGATAGGACCGATGATCGCCCCCTCCAGACCCAGATAGTATGCTCCTCCTGCCACTGCTAGACCAGTCAGATACGGGTGGCCACCACTGTGGGGGGGGGGAACAGACATCAACACACACTTACTTTAATATCATAACAGATTAGATTTCTCTCTCTTACACACTGATCTCATAAACAGTGAATACGCACAAACACGTACACACTCTCTCTCACACACACACACACACACACACACACACACACACACACACACTCGTACCCTGATATATCGGAGTAGATGGCTGTGTCTACGAAGTAGGTGGGCAGCAGATGGCAGAGTAGCAGTAGCAAGGCTTTGACCCCCTCTCCCTGGGCCAGCCACAGGTCACACACAGCGGGCAGCGCGGCCCAGTACGTCCCCAGGAACGGCACTGCACCCAGGATAGCTGCCAGGGCTGAAGGGGGCGAGGGAAGAGGACACATGGAACATGTTTGACAATAGTAAGACAGAAGACTGGAATAGAACAGTCCTGTTATACAAGTTATTCATCTAATAGTTTGGACACAAGGAGGGTTTTCCTCGTCTCCAGTCTAGTCAGTCAAACATCAGCAAGTTAAGATGTTCTATTTGATCAGTCAGTTTTGAACACACTCACCAGAGGGGATGAAGACGATGTGGATGCCGAAGATGGTGTGTGTCAGCCAGGTGTAGAGACCATAGAACCCTGCCATCTTCAGAGAGGCATCAAACACCCCTCTAAAACACACACAATTAAACAAACATATGTTTTAACATGTCAAATGTGTGCAGTGTGTGTGTGGATGTGTTTAAATATTCTTGTGGGGACCAGAAGTTTAGGTTTAGGAGCTAAGGTTAGGTTTAGGAGCTAAGGTTAGGTTTAGGAGCTAGGGTTAGGTTTAGGAGCTAGGGTTAGGTTTAGGAGCTAGGGTTAGGTTTAGGAGCTAGGGTTAGGTTTAAGAGCTAGGGATAGGTTTAGGAGCTAAGGTTAGGTTTAGGAGCTAAGGTTAGGTTTAGGAGCTAGGGTTAGGTTTAGGAGCTAGGGTTAGGTTTAGGAGCTAGGGTTAGGTTTAAGAGCTAGGGTTAGGTTTAAGAGCTAGGGTTAGGTTTAGGAGCTAGGGTTAGGTTTAAGAGCTAGGGTTAGGTTTAGGAGCTAGGTTTAGGTTTAAGAGCTAAGGTTAGGTTTAAGAGCTAGGGTTAGGTTTTGGAGCTAGGGTTAGGTTTAGGAGCTAAGGTTAGGTTTAAGAGTTAGGGTTAGGTTTAGGAGCTAGGGTTAGGTTTAAGAGCTATGGTTAGGTTTAGGAGCTAGGGTTAGGTTTAAGAGCTAGGGTTAGGTTTAGGGCCTAGGGTTAGGTTTAAGAGCTAGGGTTAGGTTTAGGAGCTAGGGTTAGGTTTAAGAGCTAGGTTTAGGTTTAAGAGCTAGGGTTAGGAGCTAGAGTTAGGTTTAAGAGCTAGGTTTAGCGTTCAGGTTAGGTTTTTGGTTTAATTTGAGGGTTATAGTTACGGTTAGTGTAAGTGTACGGGTTAGGGGTTAAGGAAAATAGGATTTAGAATGGGACTGAATTGTGTGTCCCCACAAGGTTAGCTGTACAAGACCATGCGTGTGTGTGTGTTTATGTGTGTGCTGTGTGTGTGTACCTGATAGCCTCCTCTACAGACTGTCCTATGATGTTAGAGGATGGTCCGGGCTGGGACAGAGGAGTGAGGCTGATCACCCATTTGACAGGCTCATAGTACTCTCCACTGGAACTCAGCAGGTAGAACAACGTCGTCAGGAATATCACCTACACATAAACACACAAAAGGACACACACACACACGGACACACACTCAACAGTGTAAATATTAAGGTATGAAGGAGGAGGCACACAGAGAGAGCTATGTGTGTGTGTGCGTGTTACCAGGCTGAGGGCGAAGTTGAGTAGAGCTGTGCCGCTGTGGAAGAGGACAGTGAGGAGTGTGGTCGTTGTGGAGATCAGCAGCCCAACGTTCCGACTCATCACCACCCACAGAGACTCCACTATCTATAACAGAGAATACACATGTTACACACACACACACGTTACACACACACACGTTACACACGTTACACACACACATGTTACACACACACACACACGTTACACACGTTACACACACACACGTGTACTCACAGAGAGCAGTGTTTCTATGTTCTCCTGAGCGAAGGAGGCGATGTCCTGCCAGTCTAAGATCTCTCCCAGCCAGCTGTTCTGTCTCTGGACAAGCTTCTGACCACCACTACGGTTACGCCCTCCTGTATGGGTTACATTCTGAGACAGAAACACCATACAGACATACACACAGACACACGCACAGACATACACACAAGCACACAGACATACACGTAAGCACACAGACACACAGACATACACACACAGAAATACACACAAGCACACAGACACACAGACATACATGTAAGCACACAGACACACACACACACAGACATACACACAAGCACACAGACATACACGTAAGCACACAGACATACACACAGACACACACACACAGACATACACACAAGCACACAGACATACACGTAAGCACACAGACACACAGACATACACACAAGCACACAGACATACACGTAAGCACACAGACACACAGACATACACACACAGACATACACACAAGCACACAGACATACACGTAAGCACACAGACACACACAAGCACACAGACATACACGTAAGCACACAGACACACACACAGACACATAGACACACACACAGACATACACATAAGCACACAGACACACACATAGACACACACACAGACATACATGTAAGCACACAGACACACACACGCACGAGCGCACACAGACACACGCGCACACACACACGCGGGCAGGCGGTGTTGGAAGAGTGAGACATGCATGAATGTATAGTGTAGTTCTGGTCTGTGTTTATAAGGGGTAATCAGTGTTTCAGTCTATATATTCTCAAGTCAAACATGAAGATGTGACCATGTGAACCCCCCTATACTATGGTCTGATGGACCAGGCCACCCCCCTGCGTTACCTTGACAAACCAGGAGTGGTACAGTCTGTCCCACAGTTCCAGAACCTGCTTCTCTATGACAGCTGTGTGGTTCCCCTTTTCACCAAGCATCTTATGGAGCTACACACACACAATCAGTGATTTTACCAGTGTGTCTCCACCCCCCTCCCTCTCTTTCCATCTCTCTCCTGTTGTCTCTCTTACCTTGAATGTTATCCATTCTCGACCGTGCTGGTAGACGTTAGTGGCAGCTGAGTTCATAGCTTTCTGGATGACCTGTGCCTCAGGGAGCCAACTGGAGGAGAGAGAAAGAGTCAGGGACTGATTTACCAATAAAGCACCCTGTTCAGCTGTTGATTGATGTCTATGAGGAGCCAGTGGGTTATCACCACAGGGTGGTGTGATGTCTATGAGGGGCAGGGGGTTATCACCACAGGGTGGTGTGATGTCTATGAGGAGCCAGGGGTTATCACCACAGGGTGGTGTGATGTCTATGAGGAGCCAGGGGGTTATCACCACAGGGTGGTGTGATGTCTATGAGGAGCCAGGGGGTTATCACCACAGGGTGGTGTGATGTCTATGAGGAGCCAGGGGGTTATCACCACAGGGTGGTGTGATGTCAATGAGGAGCCAGGGGGTTATCACCACAGGGTGGTGTGATGTCTATGAGGGGCAGGGGGTTATCACCACAGGGTGGTGTGATGTCTATGAGGAGCCAGGGGTTATCACCACAGGGTGGTGTGATGTCTATGAGGAGCCAGGGGGTTATCACCACAGGGTGGTGTGATGTCAATGAGGAGCCAGGGGGTTATCACCACAGGGTGGTGTGATGTCTATGAGGAGCCAGGGGGTTATCACCACAGGGTGGTGTGATGTCTATGAGGATCAGGGGGTTATCACCACAGGGTGGTGTGATGTCTATGAGGAGCCAGGGGGTTATCACCACAGGGTGGTGTGATGTCAATGAGGAGCCAGGGGGTTATCACCACAGGGTGGTGTGATGTCTATGAGGGCAGGGGTTATCACCACAGGGTGGTGTGATGTCTATGAGGAGCCAGGGGTTATCACCACAGGGTGGTGTGATGTCTATGAGGAGCCAGGGGGTTATCACCACAGGGTGGTGTGATGTCAATGAGGAGCCAGGGGGTTATCACCACAGGGTGGTGTGATGTCTATGAGGAGCCAGGGGGTTATCACCACAGGGTGGTGTGATGTCTATGAGGATCAGGGGGTTATCACCACAGGGTGGTGTGATGTCTATGAGGAGCCAGGGGGTTATCACCACAGGGTGGTGTGATGTCTATGAGGATCAGGGGGTTATCACCACAGGGTGGTGTGATGTCTATGAGAGGCCCAGTCCACTGCTCACCTAGTTAACCCCCAGGCCCAGTCCACTGCTCACCTAGTTAACCCCCAAGCCCAGTCCACTGCTCACCTAGTTAACCCCCAGGCCCAGTCCACTGCTCACCTAGTTAACCCCCAGGCCCAGTCCACTGCTCACCTAGTTAACCCCCAGGCCCAGTCCACTGCTCACCTAGTTAACCCCCAGGCCCAGTCCACTGCTCACCTAGTTAACCCCCAGGCCCAGTCCACTGCTCACCTAGTTAACCCCCAAGCCCAGTCCACTGCTCACCTAGTTAACCCCCAGGCCCAGTCCACTGCTCACCTAGTTAACCCCAGGCCCAGTCCACTGCTCACCTAGTTAACCCCAGGCCCAGTCCACTGCTCACCTAGTTAACCCCCAGGCCCAGTCCACTGCTCACCTAGTTAACCCCAGGCCCAGTCCACTGCTCACCTAGTTAACCCCCAGGCCTATTCCACCGCTCTGTCAGAGTTGAGTGCCTTTGAGCCGTCTGTACCATGAAGAGATGAATGTTGGGTAAATAAAGCAGTTCTGGCTGGATGACAATCTATTCAACCTCCAATGCCTCCAAGCCACCAGTAAGACCTCAACTCAACACATCTTTGCACAGCAATATCTCCTCTCCCACTCACCAGAATCCATGCAGCATTCACTGAGCCTGTCTCCTCCGTCTACAACTCCATCAGTCTCAGCAAGACACACATCATTGGTCAACAACTCACCCCCCAGCAAGAACAGCCCACCTTCCCAGTGTTTTCCACAAGTACATAGTAGCCGCCAAATAGAAAAAGTAACCAGCCAGGAAAAGTAGCCAGCGATGTTGCACAGCGCGTTCAGCCAATGGTGATGGGAAAAAATGAGTTTATTAGGACTATTAAAGAAAGAGAAGGAGGGAAATTACAACTTTTCAGCCTGAATGAAGGACGTTTTATGTGCGAGCCAGTCCACGGGGGAAACCAGTGTATGTATTACTGGGAATGCAAATCAATCAGACAGTCGTGCAGATCTAGTGCCCACTATCGGCTGCCTAAGTAAATAGCCTACTATGCGCCACCACTCCGCGTGGCTGCCTAAGTAAATAGCCTACTATGCGCCACCACTCCGCGTGGCTGCCTAAGTAAATAGCCTACTATGCGCCACCACTCCGCGTGGCTGCCTAAGTAAATAGCCTACTATGCGCCACCACTCCGCGTGGCTGCCTAAGTAAATAGCCTACTATGCGCCACCACTCCGCGTGGCTGCCTAAGTAAATAGCCTACTATGCGCCCGCGTGGCCAAGTAAATAGCCTACTATGCGCCACCACTCCGCGTGGCTGCCTAAGTAAATAGCCTACTATGCGCCACCACTCCGCGTGGCTGCCTAAGTAAATAGCCTACTATGCGCCACCACTCCGCGTGGCTGCCTAAGTAAATAGCCTACTATGCGCCACCACTCCGCGTGGCTGCCTAAGTAAATAGCCTACTATGCGCCACCACTCCGCGTGGCTGCCTAAGTAAATAGCCTACTATGCGCCACCACTCCGCGTGGCTGCCTAAGTAAATAGCCTACTATGCGCCACCACTCCGCGTGGCTGCCTAAGTAAATAGCCTACTATGCGCCACCACTCCGCGTGGCTGCCTAAGTAAATAGCCTACTATGCGCCACCACTCCGCGTGGCTGCCTAAGTAAATAGCCTACTATGCGCCACCACTCCGCGTGGCTGCCTAAGTAAATAGCCTACTATGCGCCACCACTCCGCGTGGCTGCCTAAGTAAATAGCCTACTATGCGCCACCACTCCGCGTGGCTGCCTAAGTAAATAGCCTACTATGCGCCACCACTCCGCGTGGCTGCCTAAGTAAATAGCCTACTATGCGCCACCACTCCGCGTGGCTGCCTAAGTAAAAGCCTAGCGTGGCTGCCTAAGTAAATAGCCTACTATGCGCCACCACTCCGCGTGGCTGCCTAAGTAAATAGCCTACTATGCGCCACCACTCCGCGTGGCTGCCTAAGTAAATAGCCTACTATGCGCCACCACTCCGCGTGGCTGCCTAAGTAAATAGCCTACTATGCGCCACCACTCGTGTCTGCCTAAGTAAATAGCGCCACCACTCCGCGTGGCTGCCTAAGTAAATAGCCTACTATGCGCCACCACTCCGCGTGGCTGCCTAAGTAAATAGCCTACTATGCGCCACCACTCCGCGTGGCTGCCTAAGTAAATAGCCTACTATGCGCCACCACTCCGTGGCTGCCGTGGCTGCCTAAGCCTAAATAGCCTACTATGCGCCACCACTCCGCGTGGCTGCCTAAGTAAATAGCCTACTATGCGCCACCACTCCGCGTGGCTGCCTAAGTAAATAGCCTACTATGCGCCACCACTCCGCGTGGCTGCCTAAGTAAAGTAAATAGCCTACTATGCGCCACCACTCCGCGTGGCTGCCTAAGTAAATAGCCTACTATGCGCCACCACTCCGCGTGGCTGCCTAAGTAAATAGCCTACTATGCGCCACCACTCCGCGTGGCTGCCTAAGTAAATAGCCTACTATGCGCCACCACTCCGCGTGGCTGCCTAAGCCTACTATGCGCCACCACTCGCGTGGCTGCCTAAGTAAATAGCCTACTATGCGCCACCACTCCGCGTGGCTGCCTAAGTAAATAGCCTACTACTCCCGCGTGCTGCCACCGTGGCTGCCTAGCCTACGCGTGCTGCCTGCCACCACTCCGCGTGGCTGCCTAAGTAAATAGCCTACTATGCGCCACCACTCCGCGTGGCTGCCTAAGTAAATAGCCTACTATGCGCCACCACTCCGCGTGGCTGCCTAAGTAAATAGCCTACTATGCGCCACCACTCCGCGTGGCTGCCTAAGTAAATAGCCTACTATGCGCCACCACTCCGCGTGGCTGCCTAAGTAAATAGCCTACTATGCGCCACCACTCCGCGTGGCTGCCTAAGTAAATAGCCTACTATGCGCCACCACTCCGCGTGGCTGCCTAAGTAAATAGCCTACTATGCGCCACCACTCCGCGTGGCTGCCTAAGTAAATAGCCTACTATGCGCCACCACTACCGCGTGGCTGCCTAAGTAAATAGCCTACTATGCGCCACCACTCCGCGTGGCTGCCTAAGTAAATAGCCACTATGCGCCACCACTCCGCGTGGCTGCCTAAGTAAATAGCCTACTATGCGCCACCACTCCGCGTGGCTGCCTAAGTAAATAGCCCTACTATGCGCCACCACTCCGCGTGGCTGCCTAAGTAAATAGCCTACTATGCGCCACCACTCGCGTGGCGTGGCTGCCTAAGTAAATAGCCTACTATGCGCCACCACTCCGCGTGGCTGCCTAAGTAAATAGCCTACTATGCGCCACCACTCCGCGTGGCTGCCTAAGTAAATAGCCTACTATGCGCCACCACTCCGCGTGGCTGCCTAAGTAAATAGCCTACTATGCGCCACCACTCCGCGTGGCTGCCTAAGTAAATAGCCTACTATGCGCCACCACTCCGCGTGGCTGCCTAAGTAAATAGCCCTATGCGCCACCATGCGCCACCACGCCACCACCCGCGTGGCTGCCTAAGTAAATAGCCTACTATGCGCCACCACTCCGCGTGGCTGCCTAAGTAAATAGCCTACTATGCGCCACCACTCCGCGTGGCTGCCTAAGTAAATAGCCTACTATGCGCCACCACTCCGCGTGGCTGCCTAAGTAAATAGCCTACTATGCGCCACCACTCCGCGTGGCTGCCTAAGTAAAAATAGCCTACTATGCGCCACCACTCCGCGTGGCTGCCAGCCTACTATGCGCCACCACTCCGCGTGGCTGCCTAAGTAAATAGCCTACTATGCGCCACCACTCCGCGTGGCTGCCTAAGTAAATAGCCTACTATGCGCCACCACTCCGCGTGGCTGCCTAAGTAAATAGCCTACTATGCGCCACCACTCCGCGTGGCTGCCTAAGTAAATAGCCTACTATGCGCCACCACTCCGCGTGGCTGCCTAAGTAAATAGCCTACTATGCGCCACCACTCCGCGTGGCTGCCTAAGTAAATAGCCTACTATGCGCCACCACTCCGCGTGGCTGCCTAAGTAAATAGCCTACTATGCGCCACCACTCCGCGTGGCTGCCTAAGTAAATAGCCTACTATGCGCCACCACTCCGCGTGGCTGCCTAAGTAAATAGCCTACTATGCGCCACCACTCCGCGTGGCTGCCTAAGGCGTGGCTGCCTAAGTAAATAGCCTACTATGCGCCACCACTCCGCGTGGCTGCCTAAGTAAATAGCCTACTATGCGCCACCACTCCGCGTGGCTGCCTAAGTAAATAGCCTACTATGCGCCACCACTCCGCGTGGCTGCCTAAGTAAATAGCCTACTATGCGCCACCACTCCGCGTGGCTGCCTAAGTAAATAGCCTACTATGCGCCACCACTCCGCGTGGCTGCCTAAGTAAATAGCCTACTATGCGCCACCACTCCGCGTGGCTGCCTAAGTAAATAGCCTACTATGCGCCACCATGCCTAAGTAAATAGCCTACTATGCGCCACCACTCCGCGTGGCTGCCTAAGTAAATAGCCTACTATGCGCCACCACTCCGCGTGGCTGCCTAAGTAAATAGCCTACTATGCGCCACCACTCCGCGTGGCTGCCTAAGTAAATAGCCTACTATGCGCCACCACTCCGCGTGGCTGCCTAAGTAAATAGCCTACTATGCGCCACCACTCCGCGTGGCTGCCTAAGTAAATAGCCTACTATGCGCCACCACTCCGCGTGGCTGCCTGCCTCCCGCGTGGCTGCCTAAGTAAATATGCGCCACCACTCCGCGTGGCTGCCTAAGTAAATAGCCTACTATGCGCCACCACCACTACTATGCGCCACCACTCCGCGTGGCTGCCTAAGTAAATAGCCTACTATGCGCCACCACCACTGCCGTAAATAGCCTACTATGCGCCACCACGTGGCTGCCTAACTCCCGCGTGGCTGTAAATAGCCTACTATGCGCCACCACTCCGCGTGGCTGCCTAAGTAAATAGCCTACTATGCGCCACCACTCCGCGTGGCTGCCTAAGTAAATAGCCTACTATGCGCCACCACTCCGCGTGGCTGCCTAAGTAAATAGCCTACTATGCGCCACCACTCCGCGTGGCTGCTGCCTATGCGCCACCACTCCCGCGTGGCTGCCTAAGTAAATAGCCTACTATGCGCCACCACTCCGCGTGGCTGCCTAAGTAAATAGCCTACTATGCGCCACCACTCCGCGTGGCTGCCTAAGTAAATAGCCTACTATGCGCCACCACTCCGCGTGGCTGCCTAAGTAAATAGCCTACTATGCGCCACCACTCCGCGTGGCTGCCTAAGTAAATAGCCTACTATGCGCCACCACTCCGCGTGGCTGCCTAAGTAAATAGCTACTATGCGCCACCACTATGCGCCACCACTCCGCGTGGCTGCCTAAGTAAATAGCCTACTATGCGCCACCACTCCGCGTGGCTGCCTAAGTAAATAGCCTACTATGCGCCACCACTCCGCGTGGCTGCCTAAGTAAATAGCCTACTATGCGCCACCACTCCGCGTGGCTGCCTAAGTAAATAGCCTACTATGCGCCACCACTCCGCGTGGCTGCCTAAGTAAATAGCCTACTATGCGCCACCACTCCGCGTGGCTGCCTAAGTAAATAGCCTACTATGCGCCACCACTCCGCGTGGCTGCCTAAGTAAATAGCCTACTATGCGCCACCACTCCGCGTGGCTGCCTAAGTAAATAGCCTACTATGCGCCACCACTCCGCGTGGCTGCCTAAGTAAATAGCCTACTATGCGCCACCACTCCGCGTGGCTGCCTAAGTAAAAGCCTACTATGCGCCTACGTGGCTGCCTAAGTAAATAGCCACTATGCGCCACCACTCCGCGTGGCTGCCTAAGTAAATAGCCTACTATGCGCCACCACTCCACCGTGGCTGCCTAAGTAAATAGCCTACTATGCGCCACCACTCCGCGTGGCTGCCTAAGTAAATAGCCTACTATGCGCCACCACTCCGCGTGGCTGCCTAAGTAAATAGCCTACTATGCGCCACCACACCCGCGTGGCTGCCTAAGTAAATAGCCTACTATGCGCCACCACTCCGCGTGGCTGCCTAAGTAAAAATAGCCACCACTCCTGGCTGCCTAAGTAAATAGCCTACTATGCGCCACCACTCCGCGTGGCTGCCTAAGTAAATAGCCTACTATGCGCCACCACTCCGCGTGGCTGCCTAAGTAAATAGCCTACTACTCCGCGTGGCTGCGCCACCACTCCGCGTGGCTGCCTAAGTAAATAGCCTACTATGCGCCACCACTCCGCGTGTCTGCTGCCTAAGTAAATAGCCTACTATGCGCCACCACTCCGCGTGGCTGCCTAAGTAAATAGCCTACTATGCGCCACCACTGCGCCACCCGCGTGGCTGCCTAAGTAAATAGCCTACTATGCGCCACCACTCCGCGTGGCTGCCTAAGTAAATAGCCTACTATGCGCCACCACTCCGCGTGGCTGCCTAAGTAAATAGCCTACTATGCGCCACCACTCCGCGTGGCTGCCTAAGTAAATAGCCTACTATGCGCCACCACTCCGCGTGGCTGCCTAAGTAAATAGCCTACTATGCGCCACCACTCCGTGGCTGCCTAAGTAAATAGCCTACTATGCGCCACCACTCGCGTGGCTGCCTAAGTAAATAGCCTACTATGCGCCACCACTCCGCGTGGCTGCCTAAGTAAATAGCCTACTATGCGCCACCACTCCGCGTGGCTGCCTAAGTAAATAGCCTACTATGCGCCACCACTCCGCGTGGCTGCCTAAGTAAATAGCCTACTATGCGCCACCACTCCGCGTGGCTGCCTAAGTAAAGTAGCCTACTATGCGCCACCACTCCGCGTGGCTGCCTAAGTAAATAGCCTACTATGCGCCACCACTCCGCGTGGCTGCCTAAGTAAATAGCCTACTATGCGCCACCACTCCGCGTGGCTGCCTAAGTAAAAATATGCGCCACCACTCCGCGTGCTGCCACCACTATCCGCGTGGCTGCCTAAGTAAATAGCCTACTATGCGCCACCACTCCGCGTGGCTGCCTAAGTAAATAGCCTACTATGCGCCACCACTCCGCGTGGCTGCCTAAGTAAATAGCCTACTATGCGCCACCACTCCGCGTGGCTGCCTAAGTAAATAGCCTACTATGCGCCACCACTCCGCGTGGCTGCCTAAGTAAATAGCCTACTATGCGCCACCACTCCGCGTGGCTGCCTAAGTAAATAGCCTACTATGCGCCACCACTCCGCGTGGCTGCCTAAGTAAATAGCCTACTATGCGCCACCACTCCGCGTGCTGCCTAAGTAAATAGCCTACTATGCGCCACCACTCCGCGTGGCTGCCTAAGTAAATAGCCTACTATGCGCCACCACTCCGCGTGGCTGCCTAAGTAAATAGCCTACTATGCGCCACCACTCCGCGTGGCTGCCTAAGTAAATAGCCTACTATGCGCCACCACTCCGCGTGGCTGCCTAAGTAAATAGCCTACTATGCGCCACCACTCCGCGTGGCTGCCTAAGTAAATAGCCTACTATGCGCCACCACTCCGCGTGGCTGCCTAAGTAAATAGCCTACTATGCGCCACCACTCCGCGTGGCTGCCTAAGTAAATAGCCTACTATGCGCCACCAGCGTGGCTGCCTAAGTAAATAGCCTACTATGCGCCACCACTCCGCGTGGCTGCCTAAGTAAATAGCCTACTATGCGCCACCACTCCGCGTGGCTGCCTAAGTAAATAGCCTACTATGCGCCACCACTCCGCGTGGCTGCCTAAGTAAATAGCCTACTATGCGCCACCACTCCGCGTGGCTGCCTAAGTAAATAGCCTACTATGCGCCACCACTCCGCGTGGCTGCCTAAGTAAATAGCCTACTATGCGCCACCACTCCGCGTGGCTGCCTAAGTAAATAAATAGCCTACTATGCGCCACCACTCCGCGTGGCTGCCTAAGTAAATAGCCTACTATGCGCCACCACTCCGCGTGGCTGCCTAAGTAAATAGCCTACTATGCGCCACCACTCCGCGTGGCTGCCTAAGTAAATAGTAAATCCGCGTGGCTGCCTAAGTAAATAGCCTACTATGCGCCACCACTCCGCGTGGCTGCCTAAGTAAATAGCCTACTATGCGCCACCACTCCGCGTGGCTGCCTAAGTAAATAGCCTACTATGCGCCACCACTCCGCGTGGCTGCCTAAGTAAATAGCCTACTATGCGCCACCACTCCGCGTGGCTGCCTAAGTAAATAGCCTACTATGCGCCACCACTCCGCGTGGCTGCCTAAGTAAAAGCCTACTATGCGCCACCACTCGCGTGGCTGCCTAAGTAAATAGCCTACTATGCGCCACCACTCCGCGTGGCTGCCTAAGTAAATAGCCTACTATGCGCCACCACTCCGCGTGGCTGCCTAAGTAAATAGCCTACTATGCGCCACCACTCCGCGTGGCTGCCTAAGTAAATAGCCTACTATGCGCCACCACTCCTGCGTGGCTGCCTAAGTAAATAAATGCGCCACCAGCCTGCCTAAGTAAATATGCGCCACCACTCCGCGTGGCTGCCTAAGTAAATAGCCTACTATGCGCCACCACTCCGCGTGGCTGCCTAAGTAAATAGCCTACTATGCGCCACCACTCCGCGTGGCTGCCTAAGTAAATAGCCTACTATGCGCCACCACCGTGGCTGCCGCGTGTGGCTGCCTAAGTAAATAGCCTACTATGCGCCACCACTCCGCGTGGCTGCCTAAGTAAATAGCCTACTATGCGCCACCACTCCGCGTGGCTGCCTAAGTAAATAGCCTACTATGCGCCACCACTCCGCGTGGCTGCCTAAGTAAATAGCCTACTATGCGCCACCACTCCGCGTGGCTGCCTAAGTAAATGCCGCCACCACTCCGCGTGGCTGCCTAAGTAAATAGCCTACTATGCGCCACCACTCCGCGTGGCTGCCTAAGTAAATAGCCTACTATGCGCCACCACTCCGCGTGGCTGCCTAAGTAAAAATGCGCCACCACTCCGCGTGGCTGCCTAAGTAAATAGCCTACTATGCGCCACCACTCCGCGTGGCTGCCTAAGTAAATAGCCTACTATGCGCCACCACTCCGCGTGGCTGCCTAAGTAAATAGCCTACTATGCGCCACCACTCCGCGTGGCTGCCTAAGTAAATAGCCTACTATGCGCCACCACTCCGCGTGGCTGCCTAAGTAAATAGCCTACGTGGCTGCCTAAGCCTACTATGCGCCACCACTCCGCGTGGCTGCCTAAGTAAATAGCCTACTATGCGCCACCACTCCGCGTGGCTGCCTAAGTAAATAGCCTACTATGCGCCACCACTCCGCGTGGCTGCCTAAGTAAATAGCCTACTATGCGCCACCACTCCGCGTGGCTGCCTAAGTAAATAGCCTACTATGCGCCACCACTCCGCGTGGCTGCCTAAGTAAATAGCCTACCCACCACTATGCTGCCACCACTGCGCCACCACTCCGCGTGGCTGCCTAAGTAAATAGCCTACTATGCGCCACCACTCCGCGTGGCTGCCTAAGTAAATAGCCTACTATGCGCCACCACTCCGCGTGGCTGCCTAAGTAAATAGCCTACTATGCGCCACCACTCCGCGTGGCTGCCTAAGTAAATAGCCTACTATGCGCCACCACTCCGCGTGGCTGCCTAAGTAAATAGCCTACTATGCGCCACCACTCCGCGTGGCTGCCTAAGTAAATAGCCTACTATGCGCCACCACTCCGCGTGGCTGCCTAAGTAAATAGCCTACTATGCGCCACCACTCCGCGTGGCTGCCTAAGTAAATAGCCTACTATGCGCCACCACTCCGCGTGGCTGCCTAAGTAAATAGCCTACTATGCGCCACCACTCCGCGTGGCTGCCTAAGTAAATAGCCTACTATGCGCCACCACTCCGCGTGGCTGCCCTAAGTAAATAAGCCTACTATGCGCCACCACTCCGCGTGGCTGCCTAAGTAAATAGCCTACTATGCGCCACCACTCCGCGTGGCTGCCTAAGTAAATAGCCTACTATGCGCCACCACTCCCTACTATGCGCCACCACTCCGCGTGGCTGCCTAAAGCCTACTATGCGCCACCATGCCTAAGTAAATAGCCTACTATGCGCCACCACTCCGCGTGGCTGCCTAAGTAAATAGCCTACTATGCGCCACCACTCCGCGTGGCTGCCTAAGTAAATAGCCTACTATGCGCCACCACTCCGCGTGGCTGCCTAAGTAAATAGCCTACTATGCGCCACCACTCCGCGTGTCTGCCTAAGTAAATAGCCTGCGCCACCACTATGCGCCACCACTCCGCGTGGCTGCCTAAGTAAATAGCCTACTATGCGCCACCACTCCGCGTGGCTGCCTAAGTAAATAGCCTACTATGCGCCACCACTCCGCGTGGCTGCCTAAGTAAATAGCCTACTATGCGCCACCACTCCGCGTGGCTGCCTAAGTAAATAGCCTACTATGCGCCACCACTCCTGCGTGGCTGCCTAAGTAAATAGCCTACTATGCGCCACCACTCCTATGCGCGTGGCTGCCTAAGTAAATAGCCTACTATGCGCCACCACTCCGCGTGGCTGCCTAAGTAAATAGCCTACTATGCGCCACCACTCCGCGTGGCTGCCTAAGTAAATGCGCCACCACTCCGCGTGGCTGCCTAAGTAAATAGCCTACTATGCGCCACCACTCCGCGTGGCTGCCTAAGTAAATAGCCACCACTCCACTATGCGCCACCGTGGCTGCCTAAGTAAATAGCCTACTATGCGCCACCACTGGCTGCCTAAGTAAATAGCCTACTATGCGCCACCACTCCGCGTGGCTGCCTAAGTAAATAGCCTACTATGCGCCACCACTCCGCGTGGCTGCCTAAATAAATAGCCACCCTACTATGCGCCACCACTCCGCGTGGCTGCCTAAGTAAATAGCCTACTATGCGCCACCACTCCGCGTGGCTGCCTAAGTAAATAGCCTACTATGCGCCACCACTCCGCGTGGCTGCCTAAGTAAATAGCCTACTATGCGCCACCACTCCGCGTGGCTGCCTAAGTAAATAGCCTACTATGCGCCACCACCCCGCGTGGCTGCCTAAGTAAATAGCCTACTATGCGCCACCACTCCGCGTGTCTGCCTAAGTAAATAGCCTACTATGCGCCACCACTCCGCGTGGCTGCCTAAGTAAATAGCCTACTATGCGCCACCACTCTGCGTGGCTGCCTAAGTAAATAGCCTACTATGCGCCACCACTCCGCGTGGCTGCCTAAGTAAATAGCCTACTATGCGCCACCACTCCGCGTGGCTGCCTAAGTAAATAGCCTACTATGCGCCACCACTCCGCGTGGCTGCCTAAGTAAATAGCCTACTATGCGCCACCACTACTATGCGCCACCACTCCGCGTGGCTGCCTAAGTAAATAGCCTACTATGCGCCACCACTCCGCGTGGCTGCCTAAGTAAATAGCCTAATGCGCCACCAGCGTGGCTGCCTAAATAGCCTACTATGCGCCACCACTCCGCGTGGCTGCCTAAGTAAATAGCCTACTATGCGCCACCACTCCGCGTGGCTGCCTAAGTAAATAGCCTACTATGCGCCACCACTCCGCGTGGCTGCCTAAGTAAATAGCCTACTATGCGCCACCACTCCGCGTGGCTGCCTAAGTAAATAGCCTACTATGCGCCACCACTCCGCGTGGCTGCCTAAGTAAATAGCCTACTATGCGCCACCACTCCGCGTGGCTGCCTAAGTAAATAGCCTACTATGCGCCACCACTCCGCGTGGCTGCCTATGTGAAACACACCAAAGAAAATACATGAATGTGTCAGAAAAGAATCATTCGGCAAAGTCGTAAATTTCACCTCATCGTTACATTACATGGGCGGTGCAAATTCACAGGCATCATGCTCTCTCCCTCAGTGTAAAATCATTTGACTCTAACCACAGATCTGTATATAATGACGAGATGCTCATGTCTCTGCCCAAACAATGGGAGTCGTTGTCCCGAAGATGGGAAGGCAGGTGACAAGCTTAGGTCCAAAATAAGAACATAGAAACGCATTGGACAGATTTTGGCGAGCATGAAACCTCTCACTTTGCCTCTTCCTCTCTGCTGAATTTCCCTGTTATCACTCACTTTGTGACTGACCGGCGCCTGTCCTATAAATAGATCGCTAGAAGAAGGAAAGTAGCCTAGTTAATATGAAGTGGAAAATGTAGCTGGCTGATTAGCTGACTGCCGACGCTAATGGAAAACACTGCCTTCCACATCAACAACTCACCACCCAGCAAGAAGAGCTCACCTTCCACATCAACAACTCACCACCCAGCAAGAAGAGCTCACCTTCCACATCAACAACTCACCACCCAGCAAGAAGAGCTCACCTCCCACATCAACACCTCACCCCCCAGCAAGAGCTCACCTCCCACATCAACACCTCACCCCCCAGCAAGAAGAGCTCACCTTCCACATCAATGGTCAACAACTCACCCCCAGCAAGAGCTCACCTTCCACATCAATGGTCAACACAACTCACCCCCAGCAAGAGCTCACCTTCCACATCAATGGTCAACACCCCCCCCCCCCACTTCACATACTGTACCTTGGCAATGTCTAATTTGGAGAACCTGGCTAGCAACCGACATACCTGGTGTTCCACACCTCCAGGACATAATCACAGAGGAGAATCCAACGGCCTGCATACGAACCCCAGCAGCAGGGGCAACACACTCCTCCTGTGGCAAACCATGCAGGTCTGGCTTTGGCCTGCACAGCCACTGGCACAACCACAACCCCACACAGTAATCACACCTCTGTGACAATTGGGAGTAATGTCCTCATCAATATTGATGGACAGCCAAGTGTACAAGGTGTGTGTGTGTGTGTGTGTGTGTGTGTGTGTGCGTGCGTGCGTGCGTGTGTCTCTTACTTGGCCCATTCTGGATGGCTGGACACAGTCTCATTGATAAGGTTACTGGTGACCTCTATGATATGAACACTCTCATGATGAACCTACAGAGAGAGAGAGAGAGTGAGGTTATGCTGAAAATAGCCTATATCTCAATTAGCTACAGTATGTACAGTGGAAGAGGAGGAAATCAAACTATGGTAAGCTCTGAGGAACACACAGTACCGCACCATAGCAGTGAGCAGGAGACCCATGAGCAGAGTTCCTGTCACCAGCAGGAAGATGATGAAGATACTGATGAGTTTATCCAGGGAGCGCTCTAACCATATGACCATCTACAGAGAGAGAGAGAGAGAGAGAGAGAGAGAGAGAGAGAGAGAGAGAGAGAGAGAGAGACAGAGAGAGATAAAAAAGAAAGGGAAAGGTGACAGAGAGAAAAAGAGACATAGGTCAGTATCTGCCATTAGGAGTTGTGTCGCAGATGTGACTGGACACATGGAGAAACCTGTGTCCTTCTCCCCTAGGAAACCAGAGACCAAGGCAGACATTCTGTGTCTGAACTACAGCCTACCGCCGCCATCTTGGATCCTGAGAACAGCCTATGTACACAGACACACTGTATCACACACCATGCATGAGTGCACGCATGTTAAACCCCAGGGCTGTGTGTGAGACGTGTGCTCTGTCTGCAATCTCTTTACACGTCTTTATTGTCACTTTTAAGAGGCAGTTCCTCTAAGGGCCACAGAGAAGGACAGTCACTCCCCAGTATTTAGGTTTCTCTATGTCCCCTGCCTTATAACAACCCTATGATGCCTTATGACAGCATTATGACGCCTTCCTAAGTGACCTGGGAGTGTGTGATGTCACTGAGGAAGAATGCTGAACGTTACCATCAGGAGGCTGGAGGTGATGGTGAGATATTAGTAAGACAGTGTCCCAGTGGTATTACACAACATGACCACTGACCTGACAGCACATGAAGCAATATGGTGGCAACCTCAGAGTATTGAAACACATCCTGAGTCAACACATAACAGAACGAGAAGCTGAGAGAACTAGAAAATCTACAATATAGACTCTACAGAAATATAGACTACAGCAAAGCTCAGCTCAAGACCAGTCAGAATCAGAATTGGTTTGATGTAACTGCTGTTTTAAAGGTAGACTCAGCGATATGATGTAGATGCACAAAGTAACCAGCGAGTGGGTCAATTTCCACAACAACTAAGAGCGTTGGAGAGAGAGGCTCAACTTCTCCTCTGTTTTGTTCCCGTAGCTAGAACGCTCTATCAGTGTGAAGCGAACCTGTGAACATGCGCGGATACTGTGTGACTGTGTGAAAGCAAAGTCTTGTATCTCACTCATCTCAATATCAGCCGTGCTGCTCGAGGCTGAGTCTACCTTTAAAGATGCTAATCTAACGCCTTCACTACAGAATAGTCATTTATATGGATGTCCCACCCTGTCCAATATGGATCAGACTCCAACTCAACCCAACCCAGTACCAGCTCAGTCCCACCCCTCCCAAACCCATGTAACCCCCAGGACACCACCCAGATCTTTCTTTAGGAGGTCTGCTAATGCCCTCCATGGTACAGCTCTTCATTTCCAGAACTAGGGAATAGCAGGGGCGTCTACCCTGTCTTGGTAATAGTAGGGGCAGCCCTTCCCCCCCAACCCAACCCCCCCGGCACTCCCCTCAGCTTGGTCTAAAGCAGTCTCTTCTCTCCATGCACCTCACACACGCGCATAAGCCAACCAGCCAATCAAATCACAGAGGAGAAACTAAGGAAGGTTGAGGAGCCAATAAATGAGCTCGCCCCACCGTAGCTTCACCACAACAGAAGCAGGAAGCAGGGAGGAAGTGAGGTCAGCGAGGGGCGGAGACAGGATGGAGGGATGACAGTGGACGGTTACAGCGTCACTCCAAGCTACTATAGGGCGCTCACACTGCTTCACATACTCTCTTTCTTCCTTCCTTTATCATTCTCTCTCTTTTGTTCTCTGACTATTTCACACTCATACACACTCTTCCTCTTCTTCTCTCTTTCATTCTCATTTTGACATTATTTCAGACACACACTTTCATGCTCTCTCTCTCTCTCTCTCTCTCCCTCTCTCAGCAGAGCTCTCCTCCAGAACATTACCTGCTTGTTAAGCCAATGCCAGAGCTTCAGGAGGAGACAAAGAGACATTGGGGAAATTATTATTTGACAAACCTGTGAAGCAATCATCACATGGTTCCCAAGCACAAACAACACAGATTGTGATTGGATACAGGCAGTAAAGGGGGGCTTTAGAAAACAGGAAGTGATGCAGGGTATTTCTGATTGGATGCAGGGAGTGAATGCCGCTCTGATTGGATACCAGATGTGTCAACGTGTGCTTGAGCAGAATACAAAAAAACAACAAAACGGTGCAGAGAAAAAGAGAGCGAGAGTGCAATATTTTTTCTTCTTTCCTCAATGAGGTGTAGAGGTGAAGACGAGGGGGGTTAGACGAGGGGGTGAGAGGAGGGGGGTGAGACAAGGGGGTAAGACGAGGGGGGTGAGATGAGGGGGTGAGACAAGAGTTAAAACAATTAAGTGACATCATTCAGTAGTAATATAACCTGTAGGGAGATCATTCAGTAGTAATATTAACCTGTAGGGAGATCATTCAGTAGTAATATTAACCTGTAGGGAGATCATTCAGTAGTAATATTAACCTGTAGGGAGATCATTCAGTAGTAATATTAACCTGTAGGGAGATCATTCAGTAGTAATATTAACCTGTAGGGAGATCATTCAGTAGTAATATTAACCTGTAGGGAGATCATTCAGTAGTAATATTAACCTGTAGGGAGATCATTCAGTAGTAATATTAACCTGTAGGGAGATCATTCAGTAATAATATTAACCCATAAGGAGATCATTCATATATCACAGAGAAGACCAGCTCCTGCCTCTTCACCCAGCTTCAACACTTACCTTAACTGTCCAGAACCGTTACCCCAGGGTAGACAGCACACTACCCTGCTGCTAGCCGATCAAAATCACACAATCACTGTGGATAACAATTGTGTTGTATCTTGTCTACAGTGTTGTATGCATCAGCACCCTCCAGCGGTGACCAGAGATAGATCAGGAAGTGGTTTATAAAAATACAGGGTGGCTGTGTGTCTCAGGGAGGTTGGCAGGGTGGCTGTGTGTCTCAGGGAGGTTGGCAGGGTGGCTGTGTGTCTCAGGGAGGTTGGCAGGGTAGCTGTGTGTCTCAGGGAGGTTGGCAGGGTGGCTGTGTGTCTCAGGGAGGTTGGCAGGGTGGCTGTGTGTCTCAGGGAGGTTGGCAGGGTGGCTGTGTGTCTCAGGGAGGTTGACAGGATGGCTGTGTGTCTCAGGGAGGTTGGCAGGGTGGCTGTGTGTCTCAGGGAGGTTGGCAGGGTGGCTGTGTGTCTCAGGGAGGTTGGCAGGGTGGCTGTTTCTCTTATGGGGTTGGCCATTACCTTGGTGTCAACGCGTAGCAGGAACTGAACGAGTCCTTTGATTGGTCCAGGCATGATGGCGTCCTGTCGCTCACGGCCAAACTTCTCCAGTCCTACCCACCATGACGACAGAGTCTTCTCAGCGAACCGCTTCAGACCAAAATGTACCACCAGCTTCTTCAACACCCACACTGCAACACACACACACTGTTATGCATTTTTGTGTGTGTGTGTGTGTGTGTGTGTGCGTGTGTATTTGTGCGTGTGTATTTGTGTGTGTGTGTGTGTGTGTGTGTGTGTGTGTGTGTGTGTGTGTGTGAGTGTTTCAGATATTACCAGCCACTGGGATAGGCAGTAGTTGTAGCATCCAGAGATTGAGCCAGACTTGGACCAGTACAAAAGCCCAGGCCAGCAGGACAAAGTAGATATCACTGGCTCTTTGGGACCCCTTCTCCTTCTGGAAGAGACCCCCCAGCTCAGGACGGGCCTGACGGGGGAACGGGAAGACAGAGGGGGGACCGGAAGGGCCAGGGCCCACAGAGTCCACCCCATCTACAGAGAGAGAGAGGAGGGGGAGATGAGGAAAGGAAGGAGTGAGGAGAGGAGAGATGAGAGGTGTTAAGCCGTTGTGCCTGTGACAGTCGAGACAATGAAGTATATTTGGATTGAAAACGTGATCGAAAGTGGTCGTTAAATCAGTCCAAACCTTCAACATCTACTGAATTAATATAGAATTATGACAGAGAGCTTTTTGTGGCTGATGGTTAGTTACTGCAGTACAACGCCTACGTTTGTGTGTGTGTGTGTGTGTGTTATCTGACCTGCGGAGACACTGCTGGTATCTCTCTCGGGGCCCAAGTGGAGGTTACTGCAGGAGATGGCCATGTAGATGGTGTTAGCAGCGAACGACAACACCTGTCCTGACAGCTCACCCGAGTTGCCAGGGACAGGTGGTTTCTCTTGAGAGCCCACGATGAGGAGCGTGACCACGATTACAAACACAGGAACTCTCCACGAGCCAGTCAGAGACACTAGAGAGAGAGGCATGGGGGAGAGGGGGGGGGTGGTATATGGTGAGAGGGGAGTATGGCAGTGTGATGATTAATGAACAGTAGACTCCTTTTGAAACTACATCAGAATGTACCACCCCCTGTAAATACCTGTCCTAGCAGTGCCTCAGCTCTCATCAGAATGTACTACTACCCCCCTGTAAATACCTGTCCTAGCAGTGCCTCAGCTCTCATCAGAATGTACTACTACCCCCCCTGTAAATACCTCTGTCCTAGCAGTGCTTCAGCTCTCATCAGAATGTACTACTACCCCCCTGTAAATACCTCTGTCCTAGCAGTGCCTCAGCTCTCATCAGAATGTACTACTACCCCCCTGTAAATACCTCTGTCCTAGCAGTGCCTCAGCTCTCATCAGAATGTACTACTACCCCCCTGTAAATACCTCTGTCCTAGCAGTGCTTTCAGCTCTCATCAGAATGTACTACTACCCCCTGTAAATACCTCTGTCCTAGCAGTGCTTCAGCTCTCATCAGAATGTACTACTACCCCCCTGTAAATACCTCTGTCCTAGCAGTGCCTCAGCTCTCATCAGAATGTACTACTACCCCCCTGTAAATACCTCTGTCCTAGCAGTGCCTCAGCTCTCATCAGAATGTACTACTACCCCCCTGTAAATACCTCTGTCCTAGCAGCAGTGCTTCAGCTCTCATCAGAATGTACTACTACCCCCCTGTAAATACCTCTGTCCTAGCAGTGCTTTCAGCTCTCATCAGAATGTACTACTACCCCCCTGTAAATACCTCTGTCCTAGCAGTGCCTCAGCTCTCATCAGAATGTACTACTACCCCCCTGTAAATACCTCTGTCCTAGCAGTGCCTCAGCTCTCATCAGAATGTACCACCCCCTGTAAATACCTCTGTCCTAGCAGTGCCTCAGCTCTCATCAGAATGTACTACTACCCCCCTGTAAATACCTCTGTCCTAGCAGTGCTTCAGCTCTCATCAGAATGTACTACTACCCCCCTGTAAATACCTCTGTCCTAGCAGTGCCTCAGCTCTCATCAGAATGTACTACTACCCCCCTTGTAAATACCTCTGTCCTAGCAGTGCTTCAGCTCTCATCAGAATGTACTACTACCCCCCTGTAAATACCTCTGTCCTAGCAGTGCCTCAGCTCTCATCAGAATGTATACTTCTACCCCCCTGTAAATACCTGTCCTAGCAGTGCTTCAGCTCTCATCAGAATGTACTACTACCCCCCTGTAAATACCTCTGTCCTAGCAGTGCTTCAGCTCTCATCAGAATGTACTACTACCCCCCTGTAAATACCTCTGTCCTAGCAGTGCCTCAGCTCTCATCAGAATGTACTACTACCCCCCTGTAAATAACTCTGTCCTAGCAGTGCTTCAGCTCTCATCAGAATGTACTACTACCCCCCTGTAAATACCTCTGTCCTAGCAGTGCTTCAGCTCTCATCAGAATGTACTACTACCCCCTGTAAATACCTCTGTTCTAGCAGTGCTTCAGCTCTCATCAGAATGTACTACTACCCCCCTGTAAATACCTCTGTCCTAGCAGTGCCTCAGCTCTCATCAGAATGTACTACTACCCCCCTGTAAATACCTCTGTCCTAGCAGTGCTTCAGCTCTCATCAGAATGTACTACTACCCCCCCCTGTAAATACCTCTGTCCTAGCAGTGCCTCAGCTCTCATCAGAATGTACTACTACCCCCCTGTAAATACCTCTGTCCTAGCAGTGCTTCAGCTCTCATCAGAATGTACTACTACCCCCCTGTAAATACCTCTGTCCTAGCAGTGCCTCAGCTCTTATCAGAATGTACTACTACCCCCCTGTAAATACCTCTGTCCTAGCAGTGCTTCAGCTCTCATCAGAATGTACTACTACCCCCCTGTAAATACCTCTGTCCTAGCAGTGCTTCAGCTCTCATCAGAATGTACTACTACCCCCCTGTAAATACCTCTGTCCTAGCAGTGCTTCAGCTCATCAGAATATCTTTTAACATTTCCTAGCAGTGCTTCAGCTCTCATAACACCCCTCCCTCTCTCCCAGCACACTACCAGCTGTGGATTAATACTAAAGACTAAATATCCTGAGACCACGGCCACACACTTGACCTTTATACACTTCCTTATCTTACGATGGAACATAAGTTACCTCCACTCCCTCTCCCACTCCCTCTCCCACTCCCTCTCCCTCTTCTCTGTCTGTATCCAGGTAGAAGAATAGAACATGTTGTCCAGACAGGTCCAGGCATGGCTCTCACTCACATAGCTCCTCCTCTCTCCCTCTTTCTCCCCCTCTCCTCACCCAGGTAGAAGAGTAGTATGGTCCAGACAGGTGCAGGCATGGCTCTCACTCACATAGCTCCTCCTCTCTCCCTCTCTCTCCCCCTCTCCTCACCCAGGTAGAAGAGTAGTATGGTCCAGACAGGTACAGGCATGGCTCTCACTCACATAGCTCCTCCTCTCTCCCCTCCTCTCTCTCCCTCTCTCCCCCTCTCCTCACCCAGGTAGAAGAGTAGTATGGTCCAGACAGGTACAGACATAGTTCTCACTCACATAGCTCCTCCTCTCTCTCCCTCTCTCCCCCTCTCCTCACCCAGGTAGAAGAGTAGTATGGTCCAGACAGGTACAGACATAGTTCTCACTCACATAGCTCCTCCTCTCTCTCCCTCTCTCCCCCTCTCCTCACCCAGGTAGAAGAGTAGTATGGTCCAGACAGGTACAGACATGGTTCTCAGGTATCTCTCTGTACCGGGGCTCCATTTGCAGGCTACAGCCAGCACATACCCCAACACCACTGTCATCACCTAGAGAGAGGAAGACAGGAAGATAGAAGATGGGGGGGGGGTAGAGCAAGAGAGAGGGACAGAGAGAGGGGGGGCAGAGAGAGAGAGAAGATGATGGAGGGAGTAGAGAGAGGGGGGGCAGGGAGAGAGAGAAGATGAGGAAGGGAATAAAGAGAGAGAGAGAGAGAGAGAGAAGATGAGGGAGGAAGTAGAGGGAGAGAGAGAGACAAAGAGAGACAGAGACGATGATGAGGGAGTAGAGAGAAATCTAAATGTAGTTAGCTGAGTACTTGATTCATGTAAGGGCTGCATTACAGTCTTATCCCCTGCCCATCCTGTTGTAGGCTAGAGTATTGGAAAAGCCTTTCTTATTGTTGTGGGGGCCTTCCTCCCTCAGCGTCAGTAGTGTCCCTGTCACTCACCCACACATAGTGGAAGCAGTCCAGCGCGCTCCCGATGACGTCACACACGTGCCCGATGATCACCTGCATGCCAATGACGCTCCAGAACAGGTAAAAGAAGTAGATGAGTGGCGCGCCCGCCCCGATCACCAGCAGCACCGTGAGCCTCTCCAGCACCAGACCCCCCAGGAAATCCACCCCGTGGTTGAAACACCACACCGGGACCAGCAGCGTCCCCAGGAGTATCGGCGTCCCGGTGTCCTGCAGGCCGTTGAGCCAGGAGCGTCCCAGCCGGGCTAGGGAGTGTTTGAATGGGTGGAGGAAGGTCCCGCAGAGAACGGCCCAGAGCAGTGGTCTCAGAAAGGCTTCCAGGATAAAGAAGACTAGCACAGCCGCTCCACAACAGATAGCCACGAAAATCATCGCTCCTGTGTTGTAGAAGGCCTGTTTGATGTTCTTGTCGAATTTGAGGGAGGAAGGCTGGCTGAGTAGCTGGCTCATCATGCCCACCGCTGGCTGGACGCTCTCGGAGAACGAGACGTAGTGAGGCCGGGCGGAACTAGGGGTTTCCGCGGGAGAGTAAGGAGCCGGCTCTGCCTCCGGCCCCGAGTCCTCCTCGTCTGCCATCTTCAATGAATCCGCCTCGGTCTGCGTTCCTCCTGCGGATCCCACCCAATTCCACCACAGGCGGAGGAAGAAGAAGCGTTCGTTTCCAGGATCTTTGATACCGCTATCACACATGAGGAACAACACAACACTAGACGTACTGGTGACGTGACCGTCGCAAGGTATGATGGGTATTGTAGCTGGCTGGTGCCAGACAGAGCTGTGCTCGCGGCTTAGTTTGCTGCTAGTAGCCTACTCTTTGGAATGCCCAGTTGAACTACACACAGAAACGTGAATAAACAGACCTTTGTCAGGAGGATCACCACGAATTCAGGATGTCCGTGCTGTCACGAAGGAAATATGCAAAGTAATCACATATTTGCATAGCCTATCATTACAATCATTACAAAACAGGTATAGGTAAAACTTCATTTTAAGTGCCCATATTAGAGTGTAATTACATGTGTAACAAGTATTGTATTTAACAAGTATTGTAACAAGTATTGTATTTAACAACCAATAGTCCCTCGTGGATGTGCTGGGTGTCGCAGAGATGATGCTCAATAGCCTCTAATGACTTACTCATGAATGTGCACTGTTGAAACTACATCTCCACTCAGTGTTGTTGCTAGCACTTACCTCTAAAATAAAGTGTTCCATCTGGGTTGACTTGGTTGAGCTGGTAAGAACAGATCAGTAAGTCAACCTCACTGGCTGGGATCTAATATGGGTGGTATCTCAGATGTGGAAAAATACACTACTTCAAAGCATAGTACATGTAATGTACTTAGTACAATGTAATTACTAGTTGTTACACGGGATTTAGCTAGTTAAAATGAAGTGTATCTTGAGGGGTATTTACTTCTACAGTACACATCCTGACAACCTGGCCCTCAGGCTTCTGGAAGTTTCACTTCATTTCACAAGAAGGTACAGAAATGAAGTGAAACTTCCAGAATCTTTAAAATGAGGCCAGGTTGTCAGGATGTGTAGTGTATAAGTACACATTAATTACAACTAAACACCCCGCAAGATACGCTTCATTTTAACTAGCTAAATCCCGTGTAACAACTAGTAATTACATTGTACTTAGTACATTACATGTACTATGCTTTCAAATAGTTTGTTTTTCCTCATCTGGGATGACCGAATTAACCCAGATTGAACACTCACATTCATTGTTACACCTTTGTAATTACAGACCTCAATTACTACCAGTTACATGTTGTTACACTGTAACTATGAGCTGTTACAGTAAACTGCAATACCTGTTACACTGTAACTATGAGCTGTTACAGTTAACTACAATACCTGTTACACTGTAACTATGAGCTGTTACAGTTAACTACAATACCTGTTACACTGTAACTATGAGCTTTTACAGTTAACTACAATACTGTTACACTGTAACTATGAGCTGTTACAGTTAACTACAATACCTGTTACACTGTAACTATGAGCTGTTACAGTTAACTACAATACCTGTTACACTGTAACTGAGCTGTTACAGTTAACTACAATACCTGTTACACTGTAACTATGAGCTTTTACAGTTAACTACAATACTGTTACACTGTAACTATGAGCTGTTACAGTTAACTACAATACCTGTTACACTGTAACTATGAGCTTTTACAGTTAACTACAATACCTGTTACACTGTAACTATGAGCTGTTACAGTTAACTACAATACCTGTTACACTGTAACTATGAGCTTTTACAGTTAACTACAATACTGTTACACTGTAACTATGAGCTGTTACAGTTAACTACAATACCTGTTACACTGTAACTATGAGCTGTTACAGTTAACTACAATACCTGTTACACTGTAACTATGAGCTGTTACAGTTAACTACAATACCTGTTACACTGTAACTATGAGCTGTTACAGTTAACTACAATACCTGTTACACTGTAACTATGAGCTGTTACAGTTAACTACAATACCTGTTACACTGTAACTATGAGCTGTTACAGTTAACTACAATACCTGTTACACTGTAACTATGAGCTGTTACAGTTAACTACAATACCTGTTACACTGTATGAGCTGTTACAGCAATACCTGTTACACTGTTGAGCTGTTACAGTTAACTACAATACCTGTTACACTGTAACTATGAGCTGTTACAGTTAACTGCAATACCTGTTACACTGTAACTATGAGCTGTTACAGTTAACTACAATACCTGTTACACTGTAACTATGAGCTGTTACAGTTAACTACAATACCTGTTACACTGTAATAAGGGCCTTTTTAAAATGAAGGGTTACCTAGTTATCCGTAGTCTATCCCTATCCTCTATTATCTGGAATTATTTTGAATGTGCTGCTTGTCCACAAATATGTCAATGCCCATTATTTGTTCCCAGCCCAGGGCGACCCACACAGTTGTTGTATGGTTGTGTAATTCATTGTAAATTCATTAGATTGCAGATGAAATGTACGTTGCCTGAGGGGCACATGATGCAGCTGACAGAGCCATCACATGACCCACAAGGATGAAAACAAGATGTTGGAGTGTATTTTTACTGAACACAGCTTTATTGATAACAAAAACACTTGCATGTTAGACACTAAACACTGTATCAGTGAGGAAGCATTTCCATGGAACACAAGGGTTCAGTGAACGGTACAAATACAACTGGACTCTGTGCCATAGATTCCTTCAGCGTTAGGCCATATGCTGCAGGGCCAAGGCAAGCTGTCAGACAGAGCCCCTGTCCCTGGCTGTCATCATGTCCACTACAGCCTCCGTGCTGATGGGTGTGTTATTGCATATCTACAAAGGAATCATGCACCATCAATCATACAGTCAGTTGCCCTATCATCAGCAAACAGTGATCACACACACACACACACCTCGACACAGACCAATGAAACATGACCAAGCACGTAGTGGAATGAAGCAGTCCTAAGAAAATGGACCCTCTCACACATAGAGAAAAGAACCTGTCTTAATCATCAGCATGTAAAATGGCATTGTGGAATACAGTATAGAGTTCAGTGTTACTCAGTGAGACTGGGGCTGAAACAAACAAAAAAACATCTGTTCAACCACCTAGTCTTAGTTTCTGTATACAAATACTATAATACTACTACTAAGAATACTGTATTTCCCTGTGGAGAATGAGTGTTGTGTAAAGCATGGCTGCATACAGAAGCAGTATGTTTCAGCAGGATAATAAACTATGAGCTGTCTGCCTTTCTTTGTCTCACATCAATCTGGATGGTTCTCTCTAAGTGAAGTCTCTCTAAGTGAAGTCTCTCTCCAGTCTCAGTAGTCTGTCCCAGTGTGTAATGTCTCCTTGTGTCGTGTCCGTAGGTTCTTCACATATTCAGGGTCCAGTTGTGATTCGCCACATGCGTTGGAGTAATACTTGTTGTCAGGAGTGTGATACCTTACTGTCGTAAACATAAATACACTAAATGAAATACCTTGCCAAAACTAAAGGTTATGCTACTGTTCTCTAGAAACACATAGTATTTCAGATATTCTGACTAATGGGTTAGTGTATGTTGTTATGGTAGCACAATACAATTTCCAGAATGATTTGCAAGCTTCCTGATGAGTCCTCGATGTAAGTTATATATAGTATCCTACTGTATATATTTATGAATATATATTTATAGTGTAATTCTGTGTAAAGAGCACCCTGCATTGAGGGTGTGGCAGACAGAAATACAATGAACTCTGTCTTATTGCTGTCTCTTTCCTCTTCTCTCTACTTCTCTCCTCGTCTCCTCTCATCTCTCCACTTCTCTCCTCGTCTCGTCTCTTCTCTCCCTCTCCTCCTCTGTCATCTCGTCTCCTCTCTTCTCTCCTCTCTCTGGGTTAATTGGTTGTCTCTTCTCTCATTTTGTCTCCTCTCTCATCTTCTCTCATCTCGTCTCCTCTCGTCTCCTCTCTCTCTCAGGGGGTGCCCATCAGCAGATAGAAGGTGAGGGCTACTATGAGCAGCAGACAGAAGGGTGAGGAGAACGTCTGGTAGGCTGTAGACGGCATGAAGATGTCCTCATATTTATAGATGCTGATCATGTGATCAGAGACTGGCGGAGCATCGTTGTCATGACGTGTGATGGAACCTGGAGGAAAGAGAAGAGTAAGAGAAAAAGGGTAGGGAAATCATTTAAAGTGCATTCGGAAAGAGCCCAGATTTGGGAACTCAATCGAACATCTCTGGAAAGACCTGAAAATAGCTGTGCAATGACGCTCCCCATCCAACCTGGCAGAGC
The DNA here is from genome assembly GCF_034236695.1 of Oncorhynchus nerka. Taxonomy (NCBI): domain Eukaryota; kingdom Metazoa; phylum Chordata; class Actinopteri; order Salmoniformes; family Salmonidae; genus Oncorhynchus; species Oncorhynchus nerka. The sequence continues at coordinate 19,474,389 of NC_088409.1, forward strand.
TTGAGAGGATCTGCAGAGAACAATGGGAGAAACTCCCCAAATACAGGTGTGCTAAGCTTGTAGCGTCATACCCAAGAAGCCTCGAGGTTGTAATCACTGCCAAAGGTGCTTCAACAAAGTAGTGAGTAAAGGGTCTGAATACTTATATTTCAATATACAATATTTCCAGTTTATTATTTTGAATACATTTGCAAAAATGTCTAAAAACCTGTTTTCGCTTTGTGATTATGGAGTATTGTGTGTAGATTGAGGAGGAAAAAACATAATTTAATACATTTTAGAATAAGGCTGTAACGTAACAAAATGTGAAAAAAGTCAAGGGGTCTGAATACTTTCCGAATGGACAGTACATACTAATGAACACACACATCCACTCTCTGCACACACACAATACCACACACACACACAGTCCTTGACTAACCTTGTATAGCAGGCCCCCAGGCCAACAGGTAGAACCAGGAGAGATGCAGATCCACCAGTGTCTCCTCTCTGGGGACGTAGAGCGGCCGTTTGAAGCGGCAGGTCACACGGTTGTTGTCAAACACACCCTCTTCGTCCCTGGCAGGATTCCTCTTGATCTCCTTAGCCCACTGGCCCACGTTGTAGAAGTGATGGATACGAACACGCCCATTATCGTCATGGACACAGCCCATCACGTCATCTCCTCCCTGAGGAGGGGTGGGGGTGAGGAGAACCAATCAGCATGAAGGATAGGTTGACCAATCAGCCTTGTTTTTGTGATGTGTCTTTCATGGCAGACTTCATGTGTACCAGATGTAGTAAAAGCCTGAGCTGACTCTGACCCCAAAATGTCTGTAGAGGTGCTGTTGACTAACCAAGAGTAGATTGTATCAAAAGAAAGAAAGTCCCACACTCTATACATACAGCGCATTCGTAAAGTATTCAGACCCCTTGACTTTTTCCACATTTTGTTACGTTACAGACTTATTCTAAAATGGATAAAACAAAACATTTCCTTCATCAATCTACACACAATACCCCATAATGACAAAGTGAAAAAAGGCGTTGCTAGATTTCTTTTGCAAAATTATTAAAAATAAAAAACAGAAATACCTTATTTACATAAGTATTCAGACCCTTTGCTATGAGACTTGAAATTGAGCTCAGGTGCATCCTGTTTCCATTGATCATCCTTGAGATGTTTCTACAACTTGATTGGAGTCCACCTGTGGTAAATTCAGGCACACACCTGTCTATATAAGGTCCCACAGTGGACAGGGCATGTTAGAGCAAAGCCATGAGGTCGACGGAATTGTCCATAGAGCTCCGAGACAGGATTGTGTCAAGGCACAGATCTGGGGAAGGGTACCAAAACATTTCTACAGCATTGAAGGTCCCCAAGAACACAGTGGCCTCCATCATTCTGAAATGGAAGAAGTTTGGCACCACCATGGCCGCCTGGCCAAACTGAGCAATTGGGGGAGAAGAGCCTTGGTCAGGGAGGTGACCAAGAACCCCATGGTCAATCTGACAGAGCTCCAGAGTTCCTCCAGAATTCCTCTGTGCAGCACTCCACCAATCAATCCTTTATGGTAGAGTGGCCAGACGTAAGCCACTCCTTAGTAAAAGGTACATGACAGCCCACTTGGAGTTTGACAAATGGCACCTAAAGGACTCTCAGACCAAGATTCTCTGGTCTGATGAAACCAATATTGAACTCTTTGGCCTGAATGCTAAGCGTCATGTCTGGAGGAAACCTGGCACCATCCCTATGGTGAAGCATGGTGGTGGCAGCATCATGCAGTGGGGATGTTTTTCATCTGCAGGGACTGGGAGACTAGTCAGGATCGAGGGAAAGATGAACGGAGCAAAGTACAGAGAGATCCTTGGTGAAAACTTGCTCCAGAGCGCTCAGGACCTCAGACTTCGGTGAAGGTTCACCTTCAAACAGGACAACGATCCTAAGCACATAGACAAGATAACACAGGAGTGGCTTCGGGACAAGTCTCTGAATGTCCTTGAGTGGCCCAGCCAGAGCCCAGACTTCAACCCGATCGAACATCTCTGGATAGACCTGAAAATAGCTGTGCAGCAACACTCCCCATCCAACCTGACAGAACTTGAGAGGATTTGTAGAGAAGAATGGGAGAAACTCCCCAAATACAGATGTGCCAAGCTTGTAGTGTCATACCCGATAAGACTCGAGGCTGTAATCGCTGCCAAAGGTGCTTCAACAAAGTACTGAGTAAAGGGTCTGAATACTTATGTAAATGTTATATTTCAGTTTATTTTATTTTATAAATATGCAACAACAAAAAATGTGCTTTGTCATTATGGGGTATTGTATGTAGATTGAGGAAGGAAAAAATGATTTAATCAATTTTAGAATAAGGCTGTAACGTAATAAAATGTGGAAAAAGTCAAGGGGTCTGAATACTTTCTGAATGCACTGTATATGCTCCCAACAATTGAATGGGTAAACCAAATAACATAATAACCTAATCAAATAATAACCTAATAACATCATTGCAGTAATGTTGGTTATTAGGTTTACCCACTCAATTGTTGGAAGCAAATTTAGAGTGTAAGAACAGACTCTCACGCATGCTCATACACACACACACACACCTATGCCCGCACACACACAGATACGGTCCCTTACCATCTTCTTGTCTGAGGAGAAGCCTACAGCCACCCAGCCGTCAGTGTCAGCACTCATCTCATACTCCACGTCTGTCCCGATCCGCCGGTAACTCATGAAATAGTCACACGTCTCTGCATCACACCCCGGCTTCCCATACCTACACACACAATGAAGAAATGTAACCTCTTCAGAGTGATGTGCACCCACATCTGCCAGAGTGGGACCACAGTACACAGAGAAACCCCTTGACACACACACATGCTTGCAAGCAAGCAAAACACATACACACACACTGACCTTATGCAGCCCTTGGTGACTCCACAGTCTACGACTTTGATCCTGGCGAAGGGATCCACAGGAGGGGCGGTGGGGAAGGGGTAGCCTGGAGAACACACACCACATACAACATCATTAGGCCTGCCTCCCCAAAAATCATCTTCTAGAAGTTCTACCATATTCGTAATTTGGTGGGTTTCAGCCTAATGTGCATTCAGAGAGGCACAACTGCTCCTTCACGTTTCATAACAAATTTGTGATAGTTTGAAATATGTTATTTAAAAAAAATGTTTTCAAAAATCTAATAATATACAACATTTAATGTGGTGAAGAACTGTCCAATGCTCGCCCATCTCCAGACCGGCCAGTAAGAGCCAGAGCGGGGAGCTGCGGGTAGCTGGCCAGGGTCCTGATCTATGCATGAGTGGACTCGGGTGGAAGTAAGACACTGTCAACCTGCGCATCATCACATAAATAGCCAATTAACCACGAATTACGTATCAACCACAGATATGTAGATGCGCCCTCTGATTTCCATCAAGAGAAGGCCTACACATAAACAAACACAGCCTTGATGACCATGAAGGCCACAGTAAGCAAAATGCCTCGTTCAGAAATGGCCTTTCCTGTATCCCTTTCTCACCGTCATCCGATAGATGTCTAGACTCCAGGAACTCCGAGGCGAACGTACTGTATGAGTCCTTATGGGGCTCCTTGTGGCCCGGCTCTCCGTGGTCTCCGTGGCTCGCTCGCAGTGCGCCTTCATCCGTGGGACTCGGCGCTACCCCCCGCCAACTGCCCTGGACCAGGAGCACCGTCAGCTGTAGCAGGCTGCGCAGGAAAATCATGGCCAACAAGGGAGTATAAAAACGGTCTAAAGGAGACAGAACTGAGACGGAATCCTCATTGTTGGTTGTATTTGAGCATTTCTTTACGGAGCCTAATCACTGGACCTCAATCGCATCACTACAGAATATTTTCAACGCGGTTGTTTAGTGTGTCGTAGGCTATTTCCCGCAGTGTGAATGGGCGCGAGAGGAGCGGGATTCAGTGATGTCAAACGAATGAGCCTCGGTTAAACCAATCTGGAATTAGCGGGATTTGTAACTGAACCGATCTGTTTTGCCAATTCACTTAAATCTTGTGGGAAACGGAGACGTCCATGATAATCCAAGTGATTGGATTTCATTTTAAAATAATGTAATGATATCCCAGTTTAGGGATGAATGTGTCTGTTGTTGGTTTTGCCCGTCTCCTCTCCTCTCTCCTAATGGCCCATTACGTCCATCGATAGAGCCAATCGCTGCAGCGTCCAATAGGAAACCTCGATGTACACGTTGCATTATCAATATACAGTTTAAATTCCCATTCAGCACTGTTTATGTAAACACAGATGCCAATTGAATAACAATATGAGGCAATGTAGGGATTTATACATTTATTATGCAGGAATGTCTGCTATGATAGGTTGGTTTCTTATTCCTTTGTGTGATGTGAAAATATTCTAGAATCTACATTGCATGTTATTGTTGACAGCATTGATAACTCCCAAGGACTAAGGCCAAACTGCTGAAAAAAGCAGGACACACAATTTACCAGTGGTTACAACTGGCTTTACAAGGATTGTGATTCTCAAATCTCTCCCGTTCTTCTTCTCTTGTCAATAATACAAAGATAATAATTGTAATTGTTTGTCTTTAATGCTTGTTTATGTATTGGTTAGAGGAACATTGGAACCCAGAGCAGCTCAGACATCTGAATTCATTACAGAATGCAGGGTGCTCCCCTCACAAAGGGAAGAGCAGGAAGACCTGGAAAGTGTTAGGGTTATCAGTATCATCAAAGAGCGCTGCCTGAGGGGAGACTCATGTAGACCACATCTCCCTCCTCCAGCTCTAGAGACATTGCATTAGATATGTATGTATTATCCTCAGCATTATTATGTTCCTGTATCCATATAACTCTGGCTATTCTTGTATAGGCACACACCCAGGGTTTGCGATTTGTGGTAATCAAAAGCGGTGAATCTGAGTAGACTCCTCTCACTGGTGCTGTGAAGACACCAGTACGGAACAGACGCAGGGAGATGTCTTTCTCTCATAAACATGGTTCTACACGGCACAAAAATATAAACGCATCAATCAACCATTTTTCACTAATTGTTTTTTTGACCAATCAGATCAGCTCTGCAAAAGATCTGATGTGATGGGTTAAAATACCAATTACTGGAAAAAAGATCAGAATTGTACTGCCTGTCTAAACGCAGCCTTAGTATGTATGGTCATTAGTACCTGTAGTTGGTTGTACACTCCACCAATGTCGGTCATGACTCTGATGAAACCAGGGTGATCTCAGTATCGAAGTGTCCTACAAATCCTGGATCCTCAGTCAAACCAGCAGAGAAGGCCACCTTTGGTCTGGCTGTGAACACAACAGAGTAAACTCACTGATTACTGAAAAGCATTAACTACAATATGCTAAAGCCAAAATAAAAGATAGATTTTCAGTGTGAAACGTGGTGTTTTTGTAAAGTGTATTACCTGTGTTCTCTCTCTTCAGTTCATCTCTCTCTCTCACTGGCAGTCAGTCTGGCCTAAAATAACACAAAAGGAACATCAGATTAAATAATCATCATCATGATCATTTAATTTAACATGACCATGTACAAATAACATCAACAATAACTTAACTAAATTATCTATAGCCAAATCATTTTAAAAGCCATTTAATTTAACATGACCATGTACAAATAACATCAACAATAACTTAACTAAATTATCTATAGCCAAATCATTTTAAAAGCCATTTAATTTAACATGACCATGTACAAATAACATCAACAATAACTTAACTAAATTATCTATAGCCAAATCATTTTAAAAGCCATTTAATTTAACATGACCATGTACAAATAACATCAACAATAACTTAACTAAATTATCTATAGCCAAATCATTTTAAAAGCCATTTAATTCAACATGTTTTTTCCTCTGGACTTGGTCAACAACTGACGTATTCATATACTGAAATTGTTGACCAAATCCAAATGACATTACCTGCATTCTCTGTCTTCAGCTCCTCTTCCTGTCTCTCACTGGCTGTCACTCTGGCCCCCCGTCACTGACAGCTGTTGATTCTCCACTTAACAGACCTTATCCAAATGAACTTCAGTTACTGTAGAGTCCATTACCTGCATTCTCTGTCTTCAGCTCCTCTTCCTGTCTCTCACTGGCTGTCACTCTGGCCCCCCGTCACTGACAGCTGTTGATTCTCCACTTAACAGACCTTATCCAAATGAACTTCAGTATTCATACGTACTGTAGAGGTCCATTACCTGCATTCTCTGTCTTCAGCTCCTCTTCCTGTCTCTCACTGGCTGTCACTCTGGCCCCCCGTCACTGACAGCTGTTGATTCTCCACTTAACAGACCTTATCCAAATAAACTTCAGTATTCATAGAGGTCCATTACCTGCATTCTCTGTCTTCAGCTCCTCTTCCTGTCTCTCACTGGCTGTCACTCTGGCCCCCCGTCACTGACAGCTGTTGATTCTCCACTTAACAGACCTTATCCAAATAAACTTCAGTATTCATACGTACTGTAGAGGTCCATTACCTGCATTCTCTGTCTTCAGCTCCTCTTCCTGTCTCTCACTGGCTGTCACTCTGGCCCCCCGTCACTGACAGCTGTTGATTCTCCACTTAACAGACCTTATCCAAATGAACTTCAGTATTCATACGTACTGTAGAGGTCCATTACCTGCATTCTCTGTCTTCAGCTCCTCTTCCTGTCTCTCACTGGCTGTCACTCTGGCCCCCCGTCACTGACAGCTGTTGATTCTCCACTTAACAGACCTTATCCAAATGAACTTCAGTATTCATACGTACTGTAGAGGTCCATTACCTGCATTTTCAAGCCTTAGCTCATCTACCTGGGTGATTCTCATGAAACCAGTTTTAAAATGTCTGTAGCAAATTGAGTTACAAAACAATGATGATTGTGAAAAAATCAAGTATCATTCTGAGGACTAAGATGTCTAGTTTTTGGGAAAGTGTCTTACTTTAAAGACATTTTTAAAAATCGCCTGAATTTTTTACATTTTCACCCAAAATTCTCATAAAAAAAATGTTTATTCTCATTACACCCCCCTTTATCCTACTTCTCATTCCCGAAAACGGCTAAAGAGCACAAATTGGGAAAAAGTCTGATTACATTTTATAATAATTGTATAATTTAATTTGAAATATGTTTATTTTCAGTGTTATTTTTAACTCACATATTTTCATTAGGGGGCAATATTAAAAAAATATTAGAAATATTGATTTGTTTATGACCTTTTTGGACTTCGACAACTGTTATGTAATGTGAATTTTGTGAAAATGTTGTTACAATGCATAATCTGATCTGATCAAAAATCTATAATTATGAAATGGATAAATACAGATCCTAATCTCAGCGATTCCAGAGGAAATTTAGTGAAAAAATGACTATTGACATGTCCCTCAGTCTGGCCACCATGTTCCTCAGCTCCACTCTCTGTTCCACCACCATGTCTCTCAGTGATCTCAGCTAAGCCCAGATGTCAGGGGTGGTGGTGATCTGGTCGCTCGTCTGTTTGTGGCTCGTCTCTGTAGCTTCTACGTTTTGATTCTTGAATTGAACCTCACCCTGCTCTCCCCCTGTTCACTGTGACCCTGTAGAGTGATGTCATTCTCCCTAACCCCTCCACTCAGGCTCTGAGCCCATGTCCCAGACAGACAGAACAACAACACCAGCAGAGCTCCAGCATCCCGCGTTCTGAAACAATACCTCTTCAGAACTAATGTAGTCTACTGGGCTCAGTCCTCTTCTTTATACACACTGGTCTTGGTAAAGGAATAATGACAATTGAACATATGACTCTGATGGAAAAAAAGAAGAAAAAAAGCAACACCAAGGACAGATAAAGTGAAACAGTGGGTGAGCTGACCTCATTGAAATGTGACTCTGTATGAGGCGGTGGGAGAACTGAACCTGTTATTGGGTTGAAAATCTCTCTTCATCTCCACAGTTTGTACATGTTCTATGTCCACTGATGTTACTGGAACCACACCAAGCACTCTACTAAGAGCCCGTCCTTGGAGGTTTAAGGAGGTCTGTATAATATAGATCCTGTATATAACATGTAGGGATAAAGAGAGCTCTTCAACCCAGTGACAGGTTCAGTTCTCCCATCATCTCATACAGAGTCGCATTTCAATGATTTTCAATGATTTTTTATTTCACCTTTATTTAGCCAAGTAAGCTATCTGAGAACAAGTTCTCATTTACAACTGCGACCTGGCCAAGATAAAGCAAAGCAGTGCGACACAAACAACAACACAGAGTTACCCATGGAATAAACAAGCGCACAGTCAATAACACAATAGAACAAAAAAATGGAGAAAAAAGTCTATATACAGTGTGTGTAAATGGCGTGAGGAGGTAAGGCAATACACAGGCCACAGTGGCGAAGTAATTACATTTTAGCAAGTTAACACTGGAGTGATAGATGAGCAGATGATGATGTGCAAGTAGAGATACTGGTGTGTAAAAGAGCAGAAAAGTAAATAAAAACAATATGGGGATGAGGTAGGTAGATTGGGTGGGCTATTTACAGATGGACTATGTACAGCTGCAGCGATCAGTTAGCTGCTCAGATAGCTGATGTTAAAAGTTAGTGAGGGAAATATAAATCTCCAGCTTCAGTGATGTTTGCAATTCGTTCCAGTCATTGGCAGCAGAGAACTGGAAGGAAAGGCGGCCAAAAGAGGTGTTGGCTTTGGGGATGAACAGGGAGATATACCTGCTGGAGCGCGTGTTACGGGTGGGTGTTGTTGTCGTGACCAGTGAGCTGAGATAAGGCAGAGCTTTACCTAGCATAGACTTATAGATGACCTGGAGCCAGTGGGTCTGGCGACGAATGTGTAGCGAGGGCCTGTCCACTAGAGCATATAGGTCGCAATGGTGGTTGGTATAAGGGGCTTTGGTGACAAAACGGATGGCACTGTGATAGACTACATCCAGTTTGCTGAGTAGAGTGTTGGAAGCTATTTTGTAAATGACATCGCCGAAGTCGAGGATTGGTAGGATAGTCAATTTTACGAGGGTATGTTTGGCGACGTGAGTGAAGGAGGCTTTGTTGCGAAATAGGAAGCCGATTCTAGATTTAATTTTGGATTGGAGATGTTTAATATGAGTCTGGAAGGAGAGTTTACAGTCTAGCCAGACACATAGGTATTTGTAGTTGTCCACATATTCTAAGTCAGAACCGTACAGAGTAGTGATGCTTGTCGGGCGGGTGGGTGCGGGCAGCGAACGGTTGAAAAGCATGCATTTGGTTTTACTAGCATTTAAGAGCAGTTAGAGGCCACGGAAGGAGTGTTTTATGGCATTGAAGCTCGTTTGGAGGTTAGTTAACACAGTGTCCAAAGAAGGGCCAGATATATACAGAATGGTGTCGTCTGCGTACAGGTGGATCAGGGAATCATCCGCAGCAAGAGCGACATCGTTGATATATACAGAGAAAACAGTCGGCCTGAGAATTGAACCCTGTGGTACCCCCATAGAGACTGCCAGAGGTACGGACAACAGGCCCTCCGATTTGACACACTGAACTCTGTCTGAGAAGTAGTTGGTGAACCAGGCGAGGCAGTCATTAGAGAAACCAAGGCTGTTGAGTCTGCCGATAAGAATACGGTGACAGAGTCGAAAGCCTTGGCCGCGGCAGCTTTCCAATCTTTAGGGATCTCGGACGATATGAAAGAGAGGTTGAACAGACTGGTAATAGGGGTAGCAACAATGGCGGCGGATAATTTTAGAAAGAGATGGTCCAGATTGTCTAGACCAGCTGATTTGTACGGGTCAATATCCTTCCAGGATACCCGGGCCAGGTCGATTAGAAAGGCCTGCTCACAGAAGTGTTTTAAGGAGCGTTTGACAGTGATGAGGGGTGGTCGTTTGACCGCGGACCCATAGCGGATGCAGGCAATGAGTCAGTGATCGCTGAGATCCTGATTGAAAACAGCAGAGGTGTATTTGGAGGGCAAGTTTGGCAGGATAATATCTATGTGGGTGCCCATGTTTACGGATTCAATGAGGTGGTGTCGGTGTTTTTTATTTGTATTTTATTTTACATTCCCGTCAGAGACATACAGTATGTTCAATTGTCATGATTCCTTTACCAACACCAGTCTTTGTGTGAACGAGTCTTTACCTGAACAGCTGTCCGCACAGTGGCACACACACAACATTCTCACTTTCTTCACTGGTTGTGCTTATCCCTGCCTCTAGATGGCAGTATAGGTCCACTGTTCTAATGTCTGGCACAGTCGGTACTGTGCAATTGGTTTAGCCATAGTAATCACAATGATTGTGTGCTAAAGTACAACACTGTTATGTTAATTAAATAACCAACAGAAGAATTAGATATGAAAACCAACCTTTATGATAACAGACTTTGTTTCATTTCATACATTTCTAGCTGGGCAGACGGAGAGGGACTTGACTGAGTGAGACTGGGGAAGACTGGGGTGAAATCATAACCCACCTGTAGGTGTTGCTAGTGACTGAGTGAGACTGGGGAAGACTGGGGTAAAATCATAACCCACCTGTAGGTGTTGCTAGTGACTGAGTGAGACTGGGGAAGACTGGGGTAATATCATAACCCACCTGTAGGTGTTGCTAGTGACTGAGTGAGACTGGGGAAGACTGGGGTAAAATCATAACCCACCTGTAGGTGTTGCTAGTGACTGAGTGAGACTGGGGAAGACTGGGGTAAAATCATAAAAATCAGTGAGAACCCACCTGTAGGTGTTGCTAGTGACTGAGTGAGACTGGGGAAGACTGGGGTGAAATCATAACCCACCTGTAGGTGTTGCTAGAGACTGAGTGAGACTGGGGAAGACTGGGGTAAAATCATAACCCACCTGTAGGTGTTGCTAGTGACTGAGTGAGACTGGGGAAGACTGGGGTAAAATCATAACCCACCTGTAGGTGTTGAGTGAGTGACTCATAACCCACCTGAGGTGTGAGACTGGGGAACTGGGGAAGACTGGGGTAAAATCATAACCCACCTGTAGGTGTTGCTAGTGACTGAGTGAGACTGGGGAAGACTGGGGTAAAATCATAACCCACCTGTAGGTGTTGCTAGTGACTGAGTGAGACTGGGGAAGACTGGGGTAAAATCATAACCCACCTGTAGGTGTTGCTAGTGACTGAGTGAGACTGGGGAAGACTGGGGTAAAATCATAACCCACCTGTAGGTGTTGCTAGTGACTGAGTGAGACTGGGGAAGACTGGGGTAAAATCATAACCCACCTGTAGGTGTTGCTGAGTGACTGAGTGAGACTGGGGAAGACTGGGGTAAAATCATAACCCACCTGTAGGTGTTGCTAGTGACTGAGTGAGACTGGGGAAGACTGGGGTAAAATCATAACCCACCTGTAGGTGTTGCTAGTGACTGAGTGAGACTGGGGAAGACTGGGGTAAAATCATAACCCACCTGTAGGTGTTGCTAGTGCAACACGTGAACAGGTTCAAATTGTCTCTGTCTCTGCAGCTGCTAAATCCACCATGTGTGTGTGTGTGTGTGTGTGTGTGTGTGTGTGTGTGTGTGTGTGTGTGCGTGTGTGTGTATGCATGTGTGTATGCTTGTGTTAGTGAGTGTGTGAGAGTGTGTCCTTGCTGCACTGATGACCTTTCACCCCTCTTCTCTCTGTCTGAGCTCTGTAATGACCCTGATCAATCGCTCCGCTCACTCCCGATCCTCCCAATTATCCTCTGTTTATCCAACTATTATTATCTCTCTCTCTCACTCTCTCTTCTCTCTCTCTCCCTCTCTCTCTCTTCTCTCTCTCTCTTCTCTCTCCTCTCTCTCCCTCTCTCTCTCTCTCTTCTGTCTCTTCTCTCTCTGTCTCTCTCTGTCTCTCCTCTCTCTGTTTCTCTTCCTTCCCCCTCTCAATCTCTCTCTCTCCCTTTCTCCCTCTCAATTACCACTCTACATGGGGGAGCAGTGCATGGTGGGTAATGAGGGACTCCTGACTTATCTTAGTAAAGTCAAAGGCCCGTTCATTACCACATAGACACCCTAGACACTCACACACACAGGGAGAGAGAGAGAGGATGGATGGAGGGAGAGAATCTGCTAAATGTCAGCGGTGTGTCTCCTGGGTCTGAGAGACGAGTGAGTGACAAGAGAACAACAGCCGCCAGCCCAATTCAGAAACACTGCCACTGTGTGTGTGTGTGTGTGTCTGCATCTATGTTTGTATGTCTGTGTGTGTCTGTATTTGCGACTATGTGTGTATGTCTGTGTGTGCACTGTGTGTCTGCATCTGTGTCAGTATACCTGTGTCTGTGTGTGTACAGGTCTATCTCCTCACACACACGGTAAGATGTGGATGTTGAGAGGGATCAGCAGTGATGTGGATGGCTTAGTCAGAGCTGTCAATCAATACTGGTCTCCAGAGAATACTGGCCTATTGAACACAGACAGACTACTCACATCTGGTCTCTCTCACCCTCTCTCTCTCTCTCTCTCCATCTCTCTCACCCTCTCTCTCTCTCTCTCTCCATCTCTCTCCATCTCTCTCACCCTCTCTCTCTCTCTCCATCTCTCTCACCCTCTCTCTCTCTCTCTCTCTCTCTCTCTCTCTCTCTCTCCATCTCTCTCCATCTCTCTCACCCTCTCTCTCTCTCTCATCTCTCTCCATCTCTCTCACCCTCTCTCTCTCTCTCCATCTCTCTCCATCTCTCTCACCCTCTCTCTCTCTCTCTCTCTCCATCTCTCTCCAACTATCTCACCCCCTCTCTCTCTCTCCATCTATCTCACCCCCCTCTCTCTCTCCATCTCTCTCCATCTATCTCACCCCCTCTCTCTCTCCATCTATCTCACCCCCCTCTCTCTCTCCATCTCTCTCACCCTCTCTCTCTCCATCTATCTCACCCCCTCTCTCTCTCTCCATCTCTCTCTCTCTCTCTCTCCATCTCTCTCTCCCTCTCTCTCTCTCCATCTCTCTCTCCCTCTCTCTCTCTCCATCTCTCTCACCCCTCTCTCTCTCTCTCCATCTCTCACCCCCTCTCTCTCTCTCCATCTCTCTCTCCCTCTCCATCTCTCTCACCCTCTCTCTCACCCTCTCTCTCTCTCCATCTATCTCACCCCCTCTCTCTCTCTCCATCTCTCTCTCCCTCTCTCTCTCTCCATCTCTCTCTCCCTCTCTCTCTCTCCATCTCTCTCACCCTCTCTCTCACCCTCTCTCTCTCTCCATCTATCTCACCCCCTCTCTCTCTCCATCTCTCTCACCCTCTCTCTCTCTCCATCTATCTCACCCTCTCTCTCTCCATCTATCTCACCCCCTCTCTCTCCATCTCTCTCTCCCTCTCTCTCTCTCCATCTATCGCACCCCCTCTCTCTCTCTTTCTCTCTCCATCTCTCTCACTCTCTCTCCATCTCTCTCCATCTATCTCACCCCCTCTCTCTCTCTCCTCTCTCTCTCACCCTCTCCATCTCTCTCCATCTCTCTCACCCTCTCTCTCTCCATCTCTCTCACCCTCTCTCTCTCCATCTCTCTCACACTCTCTCTCTCTCTCACTCTCTCTCTCACCCTCTCTCTCTCCATCTATCTCACCCCCTCTCTTTCTCTCCATCTCTCCATCTATCTCACCCCCCTCTCTCTCTCTCTTTCCATCTATCTCACCCCTCTCTCTCTCCATCTCTCCATCTATCTCATCCCCTCTCTCTCTCCATCTATCTCACCCCCCTCTCTCTCTCTCTCTCCATCTATCTCACCCCCTCTCTCTCTCTCTTTCTCTCTCTCTCGTCCTCTCCTACCCTCTTACCTTCTGGTCTTCCTTGCTTCACACACAAAGCGCTGTGATGTTCTGTGGTCAGTGCTCTAACTGTAGGGTCTTCAGCCGTGAGACGTCATTTAGCAGCCGTCAGGAATCACTCCACTCAAGAGAGGAGGGTAAGTACAGCTGGCTGGGCCATTACACAGGTGCACACACACACACACACACACACACACACACACACACACACACACACACACACACACACACACACACACACACACACACACACACACACACACACACACACACACACACACACACACACACATTCCTTTAGTTAGGGATCAATAGGCTGTTGCTGTTAGCAGCTGTAGTCTCTCTATCTCTCCAGCATTGATGTGATGTGGCCGCAATGTGGTCACTCTGCACCCACAGATCCACCTGACCTCAAATGATCTGTGCTTCCCTGGGGACCCATTACCAAGTACAGAGAACTGAACGCTGACGCACAACAAAACAAACGGTTAGATTTGATATCACAGAGTGAGGTGGAGCAGAATCTAAAACCATATGGTTGTATTGAATTAATGGTAGAGAAAAGGTACTGTTGTATTGAATTAATGGTAGAGATAAGGTACTGTTGTATTTAATTAATGGTAGAGATAAGGTACTGTTGTATTGAATTAATGGTAGAGATAAGGTACTGTTGTATTGAATTAATGGTAGAGATAAGGTACTGTTGTATTGAATTAATGGTAGAGATAAGGTACTGTTGTATTGAATTAATGGTAGAGATAAGGTACTGTTGTATTGAATTAATGGTAGAGATAAGGTACTGTTGTATTGAATTAATGGTAGAGATAAGGTACTGTTGTATTGAAGTAATGGTAGAGATAAGGTACTGTTGTATTGAAGTAATGGTAGAGATAAGGTACTGTTGTATTGAATTAATGGTAGAGATAAGGTACTGTTGTGTTGAATTAATAGTAGAGTTAAGGTACTGTTGTATTGAATTAATGGTAGAGTTAAGGTAGAACCATCTAGGATTGGTCTAGATAGAACTATCTAGGATTGGTCTTGAACCATCTAGGATTGGTCTAGACAGAACCATCTAGGATTGGTCTAGATAGAACCATCTAGGATTGGTCTAGATAGAACAATCTAGGATTGGTCTAGATAGAACCATCTAGGATTGGTCTAGATAGAACCACCTAGGATTGGTCTCGATAGAACCATCTAGGATTGGTCTAGACAGAACCATCTAGGATTGGTCTAGATAGAACCATCTAGGATTGGTCTAGACAGAACCATCTAGGATTGGTCTAGACAGAACCATCTAGGATTGGTCTAGATAGAACCATCTAGGATTGGTCTAGATAGAACCATCTAGGATTGGTCTAGACAGAACCATCTAGGATTGGTCTAGACAGAACCATCTAGGATTGGTCTAGACAGAACCATCTAGGATTAGTCTAGATAGAACCGTCTAGGATTGGTCTAGATAGAACCGTCTAGGGTTGGTCTAGACAGAACCGTCTAGGATTGGTCTAGATAGAACCGTCTAGGATTGGTCTAGATAGAACCGTCTAGGATTGGTCTAGATAGAACCGTCTAGGATAGGTCTAGATAGAACCGTCTAGGATTGGTCTAGACAGAACCATCTAGGATTGGTCTAGATAGAACCATCTAGGATTGGTCTAGATAGAACCATCTAGGATTGGTCTAGATAGAACCACCTAGGATTGGTCTCGATAGAACCATCTAGGATTGGTCTAGACAGAACCATCTAGGATTGGTCTAGATAGAACCATCTAGGATTGGTCTAGACAGAACCATCTAGGATTGGTCTAGACAGAACCATCTAGGATTGGTCTAGATAGAACCATCTAGGATTGGTCTAGATAGAACCATCTAGGATTGGTCTAGACAGAACCATCTAGGATTGGTCTAGACAGAACCATCTAGGATTGGTCTAGATAGAACCATCTAGGTTCGGTCTAGACAGAACCATCTAGGATTGGTCTAGACAGAACCGTCTAGGATTGGTCTAGACAGAACCATCTAGGATTGGTCTAGATAGAACCGTCTAGGATTGGTCTAGATAGAACCGTCTAGGGTTGGTCTAGACAGAACCGTCTAGGATTGGTCTAGATAGAACCGTCTAGGATTGGTCTAGATAGAACCGTCTAGGATTGGTCTAGATAGAACCGTCTAGGATAGGTCTAGATAGAACCGTCTAGGATTGGTCTAGACAGAACCATCTAGGATTGGTCTAGATAGAACCATCTAGGATTGGTCTAGATAGAACCATCTAGGATTGGTCTAGATAGAACCACCTAGGATTGGTCTCGATAGAACCATCTAGGATTGGTCTAGACAGAACCATCTAGGATTGGTCTAGATAGAACCATCTAGGATTGGTCTAGACATAACCATCTAGGATTGGTCTAGACAGAACCATCTAGGATTGGTCTAGACAGAACCATCTAGGATTGTTATAGATAGAACCATCTAGGATTGGTCTAGATAGAACCATCTAGGATTGGTCTAGACAGAACCATCTAGGATTGGTCTAGACAGAACCATCTAGGATTGGTCTTAGATAGAACCATCTAGGTTCGGTCTAGACAGAACCATCTAGGATTGGTCTAGGCAGAACCATCTAGGATTGGTCTAGACAGAACCATCTAGGATTGGTCTAGACAGAACCATCTAGGATTGGTCTAGATAGAACCATCTAGGATTGGTCTAGACAGAACCGTCTAGGATTGGTCTAGATAGAACCGTCTAGGATTGGTCTAGATAGAACCGTCTAGGATTGGTGTAGATAGAACCGTCTAGGATAGGTCTAGACAGAACCATCTAGGATTGGTCTAGACAGAACCATCTAGGATTGGTCTAGATAGAACCATCTAGGTTCGGTCTAGACAGAACCATCTAGGATTGGTCTAGGCAGAACCATCTAGGTTCGGTCTAGACAGAACCATCTAGGATTGGTCTAGGCAGAACCATCTAGGATTGGTCTAGACAGAACCATCTAGGATTGGTCTAGACAGAACCATCTAGGATTGGTCTAGATAGAACCGTCTAGGATTGGTCTAGATAGAACCGTCTAGGATTGGTGTAGATAGAACCGTCTAGGATAGGTCTAGATAGAACCATCTAGGATAGGTCTAGATAGAACCATCTAGGATTGGTCTAGACAGAACCATCTAGGATTGGTCTAGATAGAACCATCTAGGATTGGTCTAGATAGAACCACCTAGGATTGGTCTCGATAGAACCATCTAGGATTGGTCTAGACAGAACCATCTAGGATTGGTCTAGATAGAACCATCTAGGGTTGGTCTAGACAGAACCGTCTAGGATTGGTCTAGATAGAACCGTCTAGGATTGGTCTAGATAGAACCGTCTAGGGTTGGTCTAGATAGAACCGTCTAGGATAGGTCTAGATAGAACCATCTAGGGTTGGTCTAGACAGAACCGTCTAGGATTGGTCTAGATAGAACCGTCTAGGATTGGTCTAGATAGAACCGTCTAGGATAGGTCTAGATAGAACCATCTAGGATAGGTCTAGATAGAACCATCTAGGATAGGTCTAGATAGAACCATCTAGGATTGGTCTAGATAGAACCATCTAGGATTGGTCTTGCTGTTTGTGGATGTGGCTGAGAGGGTAGTGCTCCAGCTTTGATGACAGGTTGGCTGAGGGGATTGGCTTATCAGCAGAGGGACAGAGGACATCCATCACGTTTTAAATTTTTAATTGAACCTTTATTTAACTAGGCAAGTCAGTTAAGAACAAATTCTTATGTACAATGACGGCCTACTAACAGGGGGTTAACTGCCTGTTCAGGGGCAGAACGACAGATTTTTACCTTGTCAGCTCAGGGATTCGATCTAGCAACCTTTCGGTTACTGGCCCAACACTCTAATCACAAGGCTACCTGCCGTCCCTCAACCATTAATTCAATGTCCCAGAGCACTGACACACACACACACACACACACACACACACACACACACACACACACACACACACACACACACACACACACACACACACACACACACACACACACACACACACACACACAGGCTTCTGGCTTCTTAAGTAGGAAGGAGCTCTAAAGGCCTGGATCAGATCTAATCTCCTTCAGAGAAAGAGAGAGGACTAGGAATGGGAGAGAGAGAAAGAAGGAGAGGGGGAGGGAGAGAGAGGGAGAGATAGAGGGGGGAGAGAGAAAGAGAGAAAGAAGGAGAGGGGGAGAGAGAGGGGGAGAGAGAGGGGGGAGAGAGAAAGAGAGAAAGAAGGAGAGAGAGAGAGGCAGAGTTAGTGAGAGTGACTCAATCTGTGAATGATGGCCAAGCCACTTCACACACACACGCACGCACATACAACGCACCTTCACACACACACACACACACACACACACACACACACACACACACACACACACACACACACACACACACACACACACACACACACACACACACACACACACACACACACACACACACACACACACACACACACACACCCTGAAGCAGTGATTATGGTGTTGG
This sequence comes from Oncorhynchus nerka, assembly GCF_034236695.1. NCBI lineage: Eukaryota > Metazoa > Chordata > Actinopteri > Salmoniformes > Salmonidae > Oncorhynchus > Oncorhynchus nerka. Next base: position 19,492,649 of record NC_088409.1, read on the forward strand.
GCAGCAGTGGGAGCTGGGAGCTGGTCTGTCATTAGTGTGGTTAATCACAGCTCTGCTCCGCGTGAAGCTCTCCACCCTCCAGAGACAGGCTGATGAGCTGTGAGCCGTGCCCAGTCTACGTTGCCCCAGCCTGGGCTATGGCGGCTCCCCCGGCCCCCTGCCTGCTCCAGCCACGGACACTAATCTATAACTCCACTCTGGAGCACGGGGCTAAGGCTCTGCCTGCAGGACAGAGAGACGCTATGCATTCTAATGACACACACACATCTGCAGACACACACACACCTGCAGACACACACACACATGCAGACACATAAAAACACACACTAACAGAGACACACTTACAGAAACACACAGGCTTCCAGATCAGTGTCTGGCTTCTAATATGAGTTATCTCCACTTGGCTAACCAGACCATCACACCAGCACTCTACATCTCAACCAAACAACAACCTTGTCCCACTGCAGTTAAACCGTTAACCACTGACCTGAAGCCTTATTGACCAGGCCCTGACCTCAGACCAGGGTTAATGACCAACCCCAGAGTGGAGTGTAGAGCTTAATGGCTGTGGGGCGCTGAAGGACCATGAAGGGTTGTGAGAGGAACCCTCTAGCTGTGACCCTCCCTCCCTCCCCCAGGACCGAGAGCAGACCTCCTCTGTACCGTCTTTCCCTGTGCCCGGGACACATTCATACACATTCACACCAGCGGAGGCTGCTGAGGGGAGGACGGCTCATAATAATGGCCCGAACTGAGAGAATGGAATGGAATGGCATCAATGGAATGGCATCAAACACATAGAAACAATATGTTTTATACCTTTCCATTAATTCTGCTCCAGTCATTACCACGAGCCCATGCTCCCCAATTAAGTTGCCACCAACCTCCTGTGATTGACACATTTGGGACGTGATGCGTCCCCAGAAATGAGAGGAGTGTGACTCCCAGTGTTGGTGAAGCTACTCTGAAAGTAGAGTTTACCTAGATACCAATTACTTCACACTGCAAGAAGTGAAGCTACATTAGAGCTATAGTTTCCTGAACTAAAGTTACTTTGAAAAAGTAGTTCACTACATCCAAACTACTTTGTGACAAATGATCATATGTACATCTGGAATGTCATCAACTAGAAATTGCAAGAACATTACACTTTGGAGTCATATGTTAACAGAATGTGTAATTTAACCTATTAAACACAAAAACACTGGTTCATGTGAGAATTAGGCAGTTATGATACCGAAAAATAAAGGAAATGATTTCCTACTTCACCCATATTTTCGTTTCTTTTTGCAAAGTTGCAGTAGTTAGCTATACCACTACATGACAAAAAGTAATTAACTGAAACACAACCAAGATTTTATTTTATTTCAACTACCACCAAGCTACTGCAAAATGTAGTTAAATTACTAGTTGAACTACATATAGTTCACTATTCCCCAACACTGACTCCCTTAGTGAGCGATTGGCTGGTCCTCCTCTATTCCACAGTCCCCTGTGAGCTCATTAGCCCTAATCAGCAACCCCCGCCCCTCACCCTACACACACATTACACTCTCCATCAACAGTTTATGTGCGTGTGTATGAGTGTTAAAGGACGATGAAGGTCAGAGAGACCCATGGGTACCTCCAGTCTCCCCCCACAGCCCTCTGCAGTAGACGGAGACAGAAGGGGGAGGGAAAAGAGCTGAAAAGGAGGAGACAGGTGGGTGGAGAAATAATGTGCTAAATTAGTATACGCCTAATGACTCTGTGTATCTAAGAGTGACCTGGGACCAGAGAGACCAGATATAAATCAGAGAGAGACCAGAGATAGACCAGAAAGAGACCAGAGGGAGACCAGAGAGAGACTAGAGAAAGACCAGAGAGAGACCAGAAAGAGAGACCAGAGAGAGACAAGAGAGAGACCAGAGAGAGACCAGAGGGAGACCAGAGAGAGACCAGAGGGAGACTAGAGGGAGACCAGAGAGAGACCAGAAAGAGAGACCAGAGGGAGACCAGAGAGAGACCAGAGGGAGACCAGAGGGAGACCAGAGAGAGACCAGAGAGAGAGACCGGAGAGAGACCAGAGAGAGACCAGCGAGAGAGACCAGAGAGAGACCAGAGAGAGAGACCAGAGAGAGACAAGAGAGAGACCAGAGGGAGACCAGAGGGAGACCAGAGAGAGACCAGAGAGAGAGACTGGAGGGAGACCAGAGAGAGACCAGCGAGAGAGACCAGAGAGAGAGACAAGAGAGAGACCAGAGGGAGACCAGAGAGAGACCAGAGGGAGACCAGAGGGAGACCAGAGAGAGACCAGAGAGACCAGAGATAGACCAGAGAGAGACCAGAGAAAGACCAGAGAGAGACCAGAAAGAGAGACCAGAGAGAGACAAGAGAGAGACCAGAGGGAGACCAGAGAGAGACCAGAGGGAGACCAGAGGGAGACCAGAGAGAGACCAGAGAGAGAGACCAGAGAGAGACCGGAGGGAGACCAGAGAGAGACCAGCGAGAGAGACCAGAGAGAGACCAGAGAGAGAGACCAGGAGAGAGACCAGAGGGAGACCAGAGAGAGAGGCCAGAGGGAGACCAGAGAGAGACCAGAGGGAGACCAGAGAGAGACCAGAGAGAGACCAGAGAGAAAGACCAGAGAGAGACCAGAGAGAGAGACCAGAGGGAGACCAGAGAGAGACTAGAGAGAGACCAGAGAGAGACCGGAAAGAGAGACCAGAGATAGATCAGAAAGACCAGAGAGAGACCGCAGAGAGACCGGAAAGAGACAAGACAGACCAGTCAGTGAGAATCTTTGTAAGAAGTCGTCAGGTTAGTCTTACTGGACTAGAACGGCCTGAGACATAATAACCTGTGGCCCACAACATCATTATCTCTCTCTCCCTCTCTCTATTTTCTGTCCTTTCTAGTATCTGTCTGTCCCTCCCTCCTGGTCCTTTCCCCTCACTCCATTCTTCCCTCTCTCCGCATCTCTCTGCCATGTAGCAGTGATCATAGCTGAATGAACCTGTAGAGTCTTAATCAGAGCCTTGGCAGAAACATCCCTTACGGCGCCCCAATCATCTCCTATACCCACACACAAACACACTCCGCGCACGCACAGCAAACACACATGCACACACTAAACAAACACGCATCCTTAATGTGACACCAATCATCTCCTCTTCATCTCAGTGAGCGCCCCACCCCAAAATAACACACGACACACCATCCTCTCCACTCAATCAGCTTCAACAGTGTGTGTTTGTGTTGAGGGGGGATTCATTTCTCTATTTATCTCAGTGACCTGAATTAAAGTGTAACCTCCCTCCCCCTCCCCCTCTCCCGTCAGGGTAGTGTGTGTATTGATAATGGCCATTAGCATATTTATGATCATTGCCAGCCTCGTATTGTTTGCGTGGAACATTAATCATCATCTGATGCCTGGCAACTGACAGCTCAATCTAACAGGCCATCACTGGGCACACACACACACACACACACACACACACACACACACACACACACACACACACACACACACACACACACACACACACACACACACACACACACACACACACACATACTCTCTCATGTTGAGGAGGAGGGCATTGTCTAATGGCTAACACACACACACACAGACTTCAACACACAGACTTCAACACATTGACAAACCAGACTAAAAAACGGGCATTGTCTTTCTGCAGTTAACACACACACACATAAACACACACACAGAAACTTTAACACAGACTTCAACACATTGACAAACCAGACTAACAGACTGGCATTGTCTTTCTGCAGCTAACACACACATATCCACACACACACACGCGCGCAAACATATACACAAGAAGACATGCATTGTCTTTGTGCTACACACAAACACAGTGATTGACGTTCACCCCGGTGTGTGTAATCATGTGAGGTTGTTCTCTCCAGCTGAGACGAGGGCTCGCTGGCATCACGGTTGGCGTGCTGATGGTCCCTCTGTACCAGGCTGGGCCCACTGCACCCCCAATCAGCCTCAACCCCCCCCCCCCCCTGATGCCCGCATGCACCACATCCCTCCCTATCCCAACCCAGTACCCATGCCCAAGGCAAGTCTCCACAAATAACTAAGCATCGGGTGTGAGCTTAGCACAGAGAGGTTAGTAGGTGTGTATGCAGACACATGAGGTAGAGGAAGACTGAGGTTAGCTTCCTCCACCGCTTCTCCTCCCTCCCTCCACCCTCCCTCTCCTGTCCTCTTCATCCCTACCCCCATCCATCCCTTCTCCTCCTCCTCCTCCTCATCCCTACCCCCATACATCCCTTCTCCTCCTCCTCCTAATCCCTACCCCCATCCATCCCTTCTCCTCCTCCTCATCCCTACCCCCATCCATCCCTTCTCCTTCTCCTCCTCATCCCTACCCCAATCCATCCCTTCTCCTCCTCCTCCTCATCCCTACCCCAATCCATCCCTTCTCCTCCTCCTCCTCATCCCTACCCCCATCCATCCCTTCCCCTTCTCCTCCTCATCCCTACCACCCTCCATCCCTACCCCTCCATCCCTACCCCCTCCTCCTCCTCCTCATCCCTACCCCAATCCATCCCTTCTCCTCCTCCTCCTCATCCCTACCCCCATCCATCCCTTCTCCTCCTCCTCATCCCTACCCCCATCCATCCCTTCTCCTCCTCCTCCTCATCCCTATCCCCACCCATCCCTTCTCCTTCTCCTCCTCATCCCTACCCCGCTCCATCCCTACCCCCTCCATCCCTACCCCCTCTCCTCATCCCTACCCCCTCCATCCCTACCCTCCTCCTCCTCATCCCTACCCCCTCCATCCCTACCCTTCTCCCGCCACCCTCCCCCTCTTGTCCTCTTCATCCCTACCCCCATCCATCCCTTCTCCTCCTCCCTCATCCTCATCCCTACCCCCATCCATCCCTTCTCCTCCTCATCCCTATCCCCATCCATCCCTTCTGCTTCTCCTCCTCATCCCTACCCCGCTCCATCTACTAACCCCCTCCATCCCTACCCCCTCCTCCTCCTCATCCCTACCCCCTCCATCCCTACCCTCCTCCCTCCATCCCTACCCTCCTACCCTCCATCCCTACCCTCCATCCATACCCTCCATCCCTACCCTCCCCTCCTCCCTCCATCCCTGCCCTCCTCCCTCCATCCCTACCCTCCTACCCTCCATCCCTACCCTCCATCCATACCCTCCATCCCTACCCTCCTCCCTCCATCCCTGCCCTCCTCCCTCCATCCCTACCCTCCTACCCTCCATCCCTACCCTCCTCCCTCCCTACCCTCCTCCATCTCTCCATCCCTAACCCCATCCATCCCTTCCCTTCTCCTCCCTACCCCCTCCATCCCTACCCCCTCCATCCCTACCCTCCTCCTCATCCCTACCCCTCCATCCTTATCCTCCTCCTCCTCATCCCTACCCCCTCCATCCCTACCCTCCCCCTCATCCCTACCCTCCCCCTCATCCCTACCCCTCCATCCCTACCCTCCTCCTACTCATCCCTACCCCCTCCATCCCTACCCTCCTCCTCCTCATCCCTACCCCTCCATCCCTACCCTCCTACCCTCCATCCCTACCCTCCTCCCTCCATCACTGCCCTCCTCCCTCCATCCCTACCCTCCTACCCTCCATCCCTACCCTCCTCCCTCCCTACCCTCCTCCATCTCTCCATCCCTAACCCCATCCATCCCTTCCCCTTCTCCTCCCTACCCCTCCATCCCTACCCCTCCATCCCTACCCTCCTCCTCATCCCTACCCCCTCCATCCTTACCCTCCTCCTCCTCATCCCTACCCCCTCCATCCCTACCCTCCCCCTCATCCCTACCCCTCCATCCCTACCCTCCTCCTACTCATCCCTACCCCTCCATCCCTACCCTCCTCCTCCTCATCCCTACCCCCTCCATCCCTACCCTCCTCCTCCTCATCCCTACCCCCTCCATCCCTACCCTCCTCCCTCACTCTATTCCTACCCTCCATCCCTACCCTCCTCCCTCCATCCCTACCCTCTATTCCTACCCTCCTCTCTCCATCTCTACCCTCCCTCCCTACCCTGCTCCCTCCATCCCTACCTTCAATCCATACTCTACTCCCTCCATCCCTACCCTTCTACCCTTCATCATCCCTACCCCAATCCATCCCTTCTCCTCCTCCTCATCCCTACCCCAATCCATCCCTTCTCCTCCTCCTCCTCATCCCTACCCCAATCCATCCCTTCTCCTCCTCCTCCTCATCCCTACCCCCATCCATCCCTTCTCCTCCTCCTCCTCATCCCTACCCCCATCCATCCCTTCCTCTTCTCCTCCTCATCCCTACCACTCCTCCTCCTCATCATCCCTACCCCCCTCCATCCCTACCCCCTCCATCCCTACCCCCTCCTCCTCCTCCTCATCCCTACCCCAATCCATCCCTTCTCCTCCTCCTCCTCCTCCTCCTCATCCCTACCCCCATCCATCCCTTCTCCTCCTCCTCATCCCTACCCCCATCCATCCCTTCTCCTCCTCCTCCTCATCCCTATCCCCACCCATCCCTTCTCCTTCTCCTCCTCATCCCTACCCCGCTCCATCCCTACCCCCTCCATCCCTACCCCCTCCTCCTCATCCCTACCCCCTCCATCCCTACCCTCCTCCTCCTCATCCCTACCCCTCCATCCCTACCCTTCTCCCGCCACCCTCCCCCTCTTGTCCTCTTCATCCCTACCCCCATCCATCCCTTCTCCTCCTCCTCATCCTCATCCCCCCCCATCCATCCCTTCTCCTCCTCATCCCTATCCCCATCCATCCCTTCTGCTTCTCCTCCTCATCCCTACCCCGCTCCATCTACTAACCCCCTCCATCCCTACCCCCCCTCCTCCTCCTCATCCCTACCCCCTCCATCCCTACCCTCCTCCCTCCATCCCTACCCTCCTACCCTCCATCCCTACCCTCCATCCCTACCCTCCTCCCTCCATCCCTGCCCTCCTCCCTCCATCCCTACCCTCCTACCCTCCATCCCTACCCTCCTCCCTCCCTACCCTCCTCCATCTCTCCATCCCTAACCCCATCCATCCCTTCCCCTTCTCCTCCCTACCCCCTCCATCCCTACCCCCTCCATCCCTACCCTCCTCCTCATCCCTACCCCCTCCATATCCTATCCTCCCTCCTCCTCATCCCTACCCTCCCCTCCATCCCTACCCTCCCCCTCATCCCTACCCCCTCCATCCCTACCCTCCTCCTACTCATCCCTACCCCCTCCATCCCTACCCTCCTCCTCCTCATCCCTACCCCCTCCATCCCTACCCTCCTACCCTCCATCCCTACCCTCCTCCCTCCATCCCTGCCCTCCTCCCTCCATCCCTACCCTCCTACCCTCCATCCCTACCCTCCTCCCTCCCTACCCTCCTCCATCCCTCCATCCCTAACCCCATCCATCCCTTCCCCTTCTCCTCCCTACCCCCTCCATCCCTACCCCCTCCATCCCTACCCTCCTCCTCATCCCTACCCCTCCATCCTTACCCTCCTCCTCCTCATCCCTACCCCCTCCATCCCTACCCTCCCCCTCATCCCTACCCCCTCCATCCCTACCCTCCTCCTACTCATCCCTACCCCTCCATCCCTACCCTCCTCCTCCTCATCCCCCCTCCATCCCTACCCTCCTCCCTCACTCTATCCCTACCCCCTCCAACCCTACCCTCCTCCCTCCCTCCATCCTTACCCTCTATTCCTACCCTCCATCCCTACCCTCCTCCCTCCATCCCTACCCTCTATTCCTACCCTCCTCTCTCCATCTCTACCCTCCATCCCTACCCTGCTCCCTCCATCCCTACCTTCAATCCATACTCTACTCCCTCCATCCCTACCCTTCTACCCTCCATCCCTACCTTCAATCCATACTCTACTTCCTCCATCCCTACCCTTCTACCCTCCATCCCTACCCTCCTCCCTCCACCCCTACCCTCCTCCCTCCATCCCTACCCTCCTCCCTCCACCCCTACCCACCTCCCTCCATCCCTACCTTCTATCCCTCCATCCCTACCCTCCTCCTTCCACCCCTAACCTCCTCCCTCCATCCCTACCCTCCTCCTTCCATCCCTACCCTCCTCCCTCCATCCCTACCTTCCATCCCTACCCTCCATCCCCTGTTCTGCCTGCCACTCTGGGAGACAGCCTGTGACCTCTCTCCCCTGTTCTGCCTGCCACTCTGGGAGACAGCCTGTGACCTCTCTCCCCTGTTCTGCCTGCCACTCTGGGAGACAGCCTGTGACCTCTCTCCTCTGTTCTGCCTGCCACTCTGGGAGACAGATTGTGACCTCTCTCCTCTGTTCTGCCTGCCACTCTGGGAGACAGCCTGTGACCTCTCTCCCCTGTTCTGCCTGCCACTCTGGGAGACAGCCTGTGACCTCTCTCCCCTGTTCTGCCTGCCACTCTGGGAGACAGATTGTGACCTCTCTCCTCTGTTCTGCCTGCCACTCTGGGAGACAGCCTGTGACCTCTCTCCCCTGTTCTGCCTGACACTCTGGGAGACAGCCTGTGACCTCTCTCCTCTGTTCTGCCTGACACTCTGGGAGACAGCCTGTGACCTCTCTCCCCTGTTCTGCCTGCCACTCTGGGAGACAGCCTGTGACCTCTCTCCCCTGTTCTGCCTGCCACTCTGGGAGACAGATTGTGACCTCTCTCCTCTGTTCTGCCTGCCACTCTGGGAGACAGCCTGTGACCTCTCTCCCCTGTTCTGCCTGACACTCTGGGAGACAGCCTGTGACCTCTCTCCTCTGTTCTGCCTGACACTCTGGGAGACAGCCTGTGACCTCTCTCCCCTGTTCTGCCTGCCACTCTGGGAGACAGCCTGTGACCTCTCTCCCCTGTTCTGCCTGCCACTCTGGGAGACAGCCTGTGACCTCTCTCCCCTGTTCTGCCTGCCACTCTGGGAGACAGCCTGTGACCTCTCTCCTCTGTTCTGCCTGACACTCTGGGAGACAGCCTGTGACCTCTCTCCCCTGTTCTGCCTGCCACTCTGGGAGACAGCCTGTGACCTCTCTCCTCTGTTCTGCCTGACACTCAAGGAGACAGCCTGTGAGTGGAGACCACCAGTGTGACACCCAGAACATATCAAGATTCAAGACTAGATAAATATGACCAGTTCTATTCACAGTAAAGATAACTCCTATTCTACAATACAGCATTAGATCTGTGTCTCTCTGTCTACGCCATCTTTCCAGCAGCAGCCCCTACAGCCTACTGTAGACTGGGTAGTTAGTCCTATAATGTCTCTCCTTGCAGATCCATAAACATAGAGTTTTATTGAGGCTATCTATAACACGCCACTATCAGACATTGTTGATAGCTTTATTAAAACCTCCGAGAGATGGTTATTTTATGTCACTGGACTAAATCACTTTTACACAAAGTTTGTGTGTGTGTGCATGCAGGTGCACATGTGTGTTTATGCGTGTATCACTCCGAAGGCTCTGCAGAGTTAACAGTTACGAGGTACAGTATATGCTAATATATTTGAATACTTTATAGAAGCAGTAAAATCTGAAATACATCATTTGCTAACGTGTTCCATGTAAAACAGCGCTGAAAGACGTCCCATGAATATCAATGCAGATTTGCTTTGTTTAAACAATCTATCAATGACACTCTACAGGCCTACAGCGTTCTCTCTTCTCTGCATTAACCCTTTACACTGACGATGACATTACTCATCCCAACAAGGGACGTCTGGAGGACAGAGTTACCAGAACTACCAACATCCTAGACCAGTGGCTCCTAACGTCTTTCCTAGTACCCCTGGTTGGGAACCACTGTCCTAGACAATAGACAAATTCAGTTGACTTTTGATAAGTGCACAATCCCTCTCTGAGTTGGAGCAATCCTCATGACTTCTCATCCCTCTGGGTTGGAGGTGATGGCGAGATGTATATGTGTGTGTGTGTGTGTTCTCTCGGGGCTCTAGCCCAGCGGTCTGTGACCAGGTGAAGGCTTGTAGTGATTAACTTGTTTGTTATTCCCTCATCTCCATTTAGCCCATGATTAACAATCAGAGAGCATGATTAACATCCAATCAGAGAGCTGGTTTAAAAAAACAGAGTTCATCTTTAATGTTGTAATAATAAGGGTACACGCTCCCAAACTGCCAACAAAACAGATAAACACACACACACACCGATACATCTCACCTCCCCCTCCCCCCAGCACACATTCACATCGATAAAAACCCAGCACACATACACACACACACCTATACATCTCTCCACCAACTTCCCAATCTCTCCTGGTGTCTGTGTGTGTGGAATTAGAGCCTATTTAAAACCAACCCCGCGGTCTCATTAATGAATTAAGCCTGAGTGCCGGTGGCTCCCGGTCGGTGGTTATCACTGCAGCTCAGGACACATGGTGTCTCAATAACAGAATTACACTACCCCACCACAGGGCTCAGAGGAGGAGGTGGGAAGGGATGAGGGGGGACTGACTTGACGGCTTTGAGGGACAGACAGTCATACAGACAGAGAATCAGACAGATGGGGAGACAGAAGAACAGTCCTCCTGTGTGTCCAGAAGCCTGATAGTCTCCTGTTTAAATCACTGTGTTTATGAGCTGCTGAGAGCCCAGGTGGTGATTGGGGGGGGGTCTGTTCACCACACTCAGTCTCCCACCTCCTCAGCCCACCCTCTCCCACACTCCTCTCCCCGTGGCTCCAGTGTGTGTGTGTTCTCTCCCTGGTGGTTCCAGAGGGCCGCTTTATCTTCCCCTCCTAGCAGGGTCTCTAAATCACCGTGGTAACAGCCCTCCTCATCTCCTGCTAATTCCTCTGCTCACTGAAACATTGACTGAACACACACATTCACAAACACGGCCCTATACTTTTCCACTCCTCTTCTCTCTCGGTGGCATTGCATTTGCAGCGGGTAGATGACAGGTGGATTTGGAGTGTGTGTGCGTGTGTTGGACACCTGCCTGATACACAACAGTCTGGTACAAAAGAGAAAAAGAAAGAACTTGACAACAAAACAAGCAGAGTTGGTAAACCAGATATGTGTCCTCTGACTGTTTTATTAAGACTTGAGGAATGTCAATAAGAGCTCTTCTAGAGATTAGTAACACAGACTGACCAGCAGACAACATGACCTTCTATACTACACACACACACACATAATGACCAACACACAGCATCATCTCCTAATAACCCAGAGACCGACAGCAACAGCAATGTACAGGCCAAACATTCCCTCATTGTGAAAAGTAACCAAGGTCTGAAAGGGCAGAGGAAGTGGCAAACATCCTGCTTATCGATCTGTGGCTGCCAACTGGCTAATGGCGCTCGGTGGCATGCGCAAACACACAGCAGCACGTCTATCACACTACAGATCCATCCTAGTGGTTTTGTAGCTCTTGTTCATTAAGCCCTTGGTCACCCCCTCACACACACACTTCTGGAACCAAGGGCCGATGCTGGTATTGTTACGAGAGGCCCCGGGGCAGTATGGGTAAAGTCCTTACTCTTTTGTTAATTGGAGCTGAGATTCCATCCCTCCATTCCCTCAGCAACCCCTCCTGGAGGAACAATGACTAATTGTCTAGAGTCCTCCTCAGTCAGCGTCCCTCTACATAACCCCCCCTCCCCAGTCTGTCCTCCAGTCCTCAGCAACCCCTCCTGGGGGAACAATGACTAATTGTCTAGAGTCCTCCTCAGTCAGCGTCCCTCTACATTACCCCCCCCCCCCTCCCCAGTCTGTCCTCCAGTCCTCAGCAACCCCTCCTGAGGGAACAATGACTAATTGTCTAGAGTCCTCCTCAGTCAGCGTACCTCTACATTAACCCCCCCTCCCCAGTCTGTCCTCCAGTCCTCAGTAACCCCTCCTGGAGGAACAATGACTAATTGTCTAGAGTCCTCCTCAGTCAGCGTCCCTCTACATTAACCCCTCCCCAGTCTGTCCTCCAGTCCTCAGTAACCCCTCCTGGAGGAACAATGACTAATTGTCTAGAGTCCTCCTCAGTCAGCATCCCTCTACATTACCCCCCTCCCCAGTCTGTCCTCCAGTCCTCAGCAACCCCTCCTGAGGAACAATGACTAATTGTCTAGAGTCCTCCTCAGTCAGCGTCCCTCTACATTACCCCCCCCTCCTCCTCCCCAGTCTGTCCTCCAGTCCTCAGCAACCCCTCCTGGAGGAACAATGACTAATTGTCTAGAGTCCTCCTCAGTCAGCGTCCCTCTACATTACCCCCCTCCCCTCCCTCCCCAGTCTGTCCTCCAGTCCTCAGTAACCGTATTTTATCCCTACATATTTAGCCCATCCACCTCTACCTGGCTATAGTTGCAGTAGGATGAAAATGCACCAATGAGATGCTGATCTCAGGTCAGTTCTCCATTCTTTGGTTAGGATTTAGGCAGGGATTGAGAGAAGGTAAACTGATCTAGATGTGTCTAAGGGTGACTTCTACCGAAAGCTGCTCCGCTAACGCACCCCAGCCCAGTTACTGCTCCAGCAGAGGTGTCACTGGGTCAGTCTAAGGATGTACCCGTGCAGTTGGTCTGAGAAGGCCTCCAGGGAGAACTTCTCCTGAACCCGCCTCCTGCCGGCCTGGCCCATGTCCTTGCGGAGCTGGGGGTCTCTGAACAGCTTCTCCATGGCCAGGGAGAAGGCCTCAGCCGTGGGCTCACACAGGAAGCCCGTCTCCCCGTCACCTACACTCTCCAGAGGCCCTCCAGACCTCACAGCAATGACGGGACAGCAGCAGTACATGGCCTCCACTGGCACTATCCCAAAGTGCTCTCTGCTGGGCGTGTAGAGAACGCATGCACTGCCCCGCAACAGCGCCACCTTCTGGCTGTCTGAGGGAGAGCGCAGGAAGGTGACAGAGTCCTCCAATCCCAGCCGTGCTGCTAGCTCCTTCAGCTCAGCGTAGTGCTGGACATTCTCAGCAACACGGCCGTCGTACCCCCCTGCCACCACCAGGTGGATTCCTGCCTGGTCCCCTGTGGCGAGGCGGGTCTTCAGGGAAGAGAGGCCCTCCAGGGCCAGACCCAGGCTCTTCTTCCTCTCATAGCGGTTCAGAGACAGGAAGAGGCAGGACACACCTTCAGGGATTAAGCCCCCCAGACCCTGCTCTAGCTGCTCCTCAGGGGGCCTGTCAAAGCTGTGTGTGTTGAGGGAGGGATAGAGGACGTCAGTCTGGACCCCATCCAGGGAACGGAAGGTCTCCCTAAAGACCACTGCGGTGAAACAACTATTCACCAGCACCTGGGACAAGAAACAAGAAGGATCAGTCAGTGATATCTCATCAACAAGGTCAGAGGAGAGAGCTCAATTGCGAAAATCAAAACTAGTTTCCATTGAAAATAAATGAATGAAACTGTTGGTATTTTCTACTCTTAAAATCTAATCCTTGTTTCTCTGGTTCTATACTCTAATCCTTATTTCTCTGGTTCTATACTCACCATATCAGCCATGCCAGTGGTGAGTTCCTCCAGTCTGTCTATGGGGGCACGGTAGAGCTTTTTCAGAGCTGAGCCTCTCTGGGTCAGGAGCTGGTCTGGGAAATGACAGTAGAACAGAACCTTTTTCCTCTGACGAGACAACCTCAGGACTGGGATACACACCGACACCTGTAATAGGAGAGAGAGTAGGGTTGTATCTACTACAATCACAACTACAGAAAAAGTGAAAGCAAAAAAGACGAGTGTGAAGGTGAGAGTCAAAATGAAAAGGTAACCTAGACCTTAGTGCTGCTTTGATTCCATCGATCACCACATTCTTTCTTTTGGAGAGATTGGAAACCCAAATTGGTCTACACGGACAACTTCTGGCCTGGTTTAGATCTTATCTGTCGGAAAGATATCAGTTTGTCTCTGTGAATGGTTTGTCCTCTGACAAATCAACTGTAAAGTTCGGTGTTCCTCAAGGTTCCGTTTTAGGACCACTATTGTTTTCACTATATATTTTACCTCTTGGGGATGTCATTCAAAAACATGTTAACTTTCACTGTTATGCGGATGACACACAGCTGTACATTTCAATGAAACATGGTGAAGCCCCAAAATTGCCCTCGCTAGAAGCCTGTGTTTCAGACATAAGGAAGTGGATGGCTGCAAACTTTCTACTTTTAAACTCGGACAAAACAGAGATGCTTGTTCTAGGTCCCAAGAAACAAAGAGATCTTCTGTTGAATTTGACAATTAATATTGATGGTTGTACAGTCATCTCAAATAAAACTGTGAAGGACCTCGGTGTTACTCTGGACCCTGATCTCTTTTGATGAACATATCAAGACTGTTTCAAGGACAGCTTTTTTCCATCTACGTAACATTGCAAAAATCTGAAACTTTCTGCCAAAAATGATGCAGAAAAATTAATCCATGCTTTTGTTACTTCTAGGTTAAACTACTGCAATGCTCTACTTTCTGGCTATCCGGATAAAGCACTAAATAAACTTCAGTTAGTGCTAAATACGGCTGCTAGAATCCTGACTAGAACCAAAAAAATGATCATATTACTCCAGTGCTAGCCTCCCTACACTGGCTTCCTGTTAAGGCATGGGCTGATTTCAAGGTTTTACTGCTAACCTACAAAGCATTACATGGGCTTGCTCATACCCATCTTTCCGATTTGGTCCTGCCATACATACCTACACGTACACTACGGTCACAAGACGCAGGCCTCCTAATTGTCCCTAGAATTTCTAAGCAAACAGCTGGAGGCAGGGCTTTCTCCTATAGAGCTCCATTTTTATGGAATGGTCTGCCTACCCATGTGAGAGACGCAGACTCGGTCTCAACCTTTAAGTCTTTACTGAAGACTCATCTCTTCAGTGGGTCATATGATTGAGTGTAGTCTGGCCCAGGAGTGTGAAGGTGAACGGAAAGGCTCTGGAGCAACGAACCGCCCTTGCGGTCTCTGCCTGGCCGGTTCCCCTTTCTCCACTGGGATTCTCTGCCTCTAACCCTTTTACAGAGGCTGAGTCACTGGCTTACTGGTGCTCTTTCATGCCGTCCCTGGGAGGGGTGCGTCACTGACGTGATCTTCCTGTCTGGGTTGGCGCCCCCCCTTGGGTTGTGCCGTGGCGGAGATCTGTGTGGGCTATAATCGGCCTTGTCTCAGGATGGTAAGTTGGTGGTTGAAGATATCCTCTAGTGGTGTGGGGGCTGTGCTTTGGCAAATTGGGTGGGATTATATCCTTCCTGTTTGGCCCTGTCCGGGGGTATCATCGGATGGGGCCACAGTGTCTCCTGACACCTCCTGTCTCAGCCTCCAGTATTTATGCTGCAGTAGTTTATGTGTCGGGGGGGTAGGGTCAGTTTGTTATATCTGGAGTACTTCTCCTGTCTTATACGGTGTCCTGTGTGAATTTAAGTATGCTCTCTCTAATTCTCTCTTTCTTTCTCTCTCTCGGAGGACCTAAGCCCTAGGACCATGCCTCAGGACTACCTGGCATGATGACTCCTTGCTGTCCCAAGTCCACCTGGCCGTGCTGTTGCTCCAGTTTCAACTGTTCTGCCTGTTGCTATGGAACCCTGACCTGTTCACTGGACATGCTACCTGTCCCAGACCTGCTGTTTTCAACTCTCTAGAGACAGCAGGAGCGTTAGAGATACTATTAATGATCGGCTATGAAAAGCCAACTGACATTTACTCCTGAGGTGCTGACTTGCTGCACCCTCAACAACTACTGTGATTATTATTATTTGACCATCCTGGTCATCTTGGCCATGTTCTGTTATAATCTCCACCCGACACAGCCAGAAGAGGACTGGCCACCCCTCATAGTCTGGTTCCTCTCTAGGTTTCTTCCTAGGTTTTGGCCTTCCTAGGGAGTTTTTCCTAGCCACCGTGCTTTTACACCTGCATTGCTTGTTGTTTGGGGTTTTAGGCTGGGTTTCTGTACAGCACTTTGAGATATCAGCTGATGTAAGAAGGGCTATATAAATACATTTGATTTGATTTATGCTGAAGTGAAGAGAAAAAAAATATGTTGATGGTGTGTCACAAACCTGATCACAGAAGACCACGTCGTACTCTACTCCGCTGAGGAAGACCAGGTAGAGAGCTACGTAGATCATCCTGAGGTAGGCACACAGGGCATGCAGGTACCCAAACACACTGGTGGGCAACCAGTCACCCACACACACCTGGAGATGACCAACAGGGTCAGATAGGAAAACAGTGCGAGTGTGTTTGTGTGTGTTATAACACTGTTATTAGATTACACTGTTATCGACACCCACCACGTTCAGGTCTGGGTCCAGTGTCTCTGAGAAGCAGTGTGTGGGATCATGGTGGGCCGTCCAGATCTGAACACTGCAGCCGCGAGAGCGTAGAGCTACAGCTGCATCCACCACCAGCCTCTCTGCACCACCTATACCCAGGTCTGGGTGGAGAAACACCACCCGCACCATCCTGGAGGAGACATACAACATGTTTAAAGAAGCCTGATGACACTGACAGGTTGACAGGTGCGTCATCAACATGGGGCTTGTTCAGAAGGGTCAGACAGTATTAATACATTCAATACAACGTTACAGAATGGAGGACATTATTGACATGGCAGAGAGGTGGATTGTTTAGTCTACAATGCCACAACCCATATAACGTTCTCCCGGTTGAATTGGCTAAGCTCCATAACATCAGCTAACCGTGATGTTGTTGAAAAAGTCAATAGATATCTCTAGCCGAAAGCTACACTAAACACAGTGAACATAGAGCTTATATCAACCTGAGAGTAGCTAGTATCACAGAGACCAGCTAGTATGCATTCGTTACTAATTCAGTGTGGACGTTGTCTGTCATAAACTTTACCTTTCGCTCCTTGATAATGCAGTCTGTCCAACTTGTGTCCAGGAAACAGTGGTCAACTTACGAACACTAATATGCCACTGAGCCTACTAATCGACATGATGGCTCAAATGTTCATTTAATTTACAACGGCAAAATCCCCCTGTGTTGAACCAAAATAGCGTCAGATGCCACCCTCTGGAGCACGTCGCTTCCTATGAGACACGTCACCTCTCTCGGCACGCACACTTTTCATTTGCCTTTCGTTCAAACTCCAAAATTAGATTAAACAAATTAGAAATTAAAGTACACTTTTTTTAATAAATAATTTTTACCATGAGGTTATATATTAATCTACCATTTGTAATAAATTTAATCCGTTAGATGTCAATTATGAGCTTCTTGGTTCAGGCTTGACATAGGGCACCTAAAATGGTCCTTCGTTCTGTAATCGTGTCCTTTTTAGACAAGCGTCATCTTTCTTGGATTCCTTCTGAATTTGTAGCGATTTGTGTACAGCACTGCTGCCCTTTTGACGTGGACTTCAGTTCGAAGAACAGTTGAAGTTTTCTTCTTTAGCTGAAATCCAAAGTGCAACTTAAAATGGTAAGAATTCTATAATTTTTCCAAATAATTTATATTGTTGTACACCTCTAACTTGGCTTTAGTCAACTGACTTACGTTACCTTACGTTAGCTCTCTTTCAATTTAGCTAGGCATAACAGAGACATTCAATTAGCCTCTGTTAGCAAGCTAACCTATTACAATTGCAGGCATGATGTTATAGATTAGTCTTATTTAACATTGGTGTTTTATATTATAATCATTCTTTACCGCCGAGGTAACTGTCAGGTTTAGAAGCCATCTAAGGTAGCCAGCTAGTTAAAGTTAGTTAGTATGATGATCCATGATCTATTTGTATACGTGGCCATTTTTCGAATCAGCGAATCTTTATTCTGTTATATGTAAGACAGCCAGACTATCACAAACAATCATTGCAATGACATGAACATTTAGAAATGACATTTGACTACGCTGTTCATGACGCTTTAGGGTACTCATCGCTGGTAAAGAGGGCCTCTAGTAGTAGCTAGTGAGCTCCTATATACACTGCTCAAAAAAATAAAGGGAACACTTAAACAACACAATGTAACTCCAAGTCAATCACACTTCTGTGAAATCAAACTGTCCACTTAGGAAGCAACACTGATTGACAATACATTTCACATGCTGTTGTGCAAATGGAATAGACAACAGGTGGAAATTATAGGCAATTAGCAAGACACCCCCATTAAAGGAGTGGTTCTGCAGGTGGGGACCACAGACCACTTCTCAGTTCCTATGCTTCCTGGCTTTGGTCACTTTTGAATGCCGGCGGTGCTTTCACTCTATTGGTAGCATGAGACGGAGTCTACAACATCAATGCGAGCTGTGGCAAGAAGGTTTGCTGTGTCAGCGTAGTGTCCAGAGCATGGAGGCGCTACCAGGAGACAGGCCAGTACATCAGATGTGGAGGAGGCCGTAGGAGGGCAACAACCCAGCAGCAGGACCGCTACCTCTGCCTTTGTGCAAGGAGGAGCAGGAGGAGCACTGCCAGATCCCTGCAAAATGACCTCCAGCAGGCCATAAATGTGCATGTGTCTGCTCAAACGGTCAGAAACAGACTCCATGAGAGTGGTATGAGGGCCCGACGTCCACAGGTGGGGGTTGTGCATACAGCCCAACACCGTGCAGGACGTTTTTCATTTGCCAGAGAACACCAAGATTGGCAAATTCGCCACTGGCGCCCTGTGCTCTTCACAGATGAAAGCAGGTTCACACTGAGCACATGTGACAGTCTGGAGACGCCGTGGAGAACGTTCTGCTGCCTGCAACATCCTCCAGCATGACCGGTTTGGCGGTGGGTCATTCATGGTGTGGGGTGGCATTTCTTTGTGGGGCCGCACAGCCCTCCATGTGCTCGCCAGAGGTAGCATGACTGCCATTAGGTACCGAGATGAGATCCTCAGACCCCTTGTGAGACCATATGCTGGTGCGGTTGGCCCTGGGTTCCTCCTAATGCAAGACAATGCTAGACCTCATGTGGCTGGAGTGTGTCAGCAGTTCCTGCAAGAGGAAGGCATTGATGCTATGGACTGGCCCGCCTGTTCCCCAGACCTGAATCCAATTGAGCACATCTGGGACATCATGTCTCGCTCCATCCACCAACGCCACGTTGCACCACAGACTGTCCAGGAGCATGCCCAGGCGTTGTAGGGAGGTCATACAGGCACGTGGAGGCCACACACTACTGAGCCTCATTTTGACTTGTTTTAAGGACATTACATCAAATTTGGATCAGCCTGTAGTGTAGTTTTCCACTTTAATGTTGAGTGTGACTCCAAATCCAGACCTCCATGGGTTGGTAAATTTGATTTCCATTGATAATTTTTGTGTGATTTTGTTGTCAGCACATTCAACTATGTAAAGAAAAAAGTATTTAATAAGAATATTTAATTCATTCAGATCTAGGACGTGTTATTTTAGTGTTCCCTTTATTTTTTTGAGCAGTGTATTATGAGGAAGTTATTTGTGATTATCATTTCAGAGAACCCCACATCCAAAGTGGGTCAAATCCAATGGTTACATTTCTGTTTTATTCTGTAATCTTAGTATTTTGTGTGTTTTTAAAGTAACTGTCTCTTCCTCAGCCTGGACCAGCATCAAGTGCAACTAATGTCGGTGCAGGGAGCCGATCCCCCAGCAAGACAGTGGCCCCCCGCGCAGCAGGATCCACAGTCCGACAGAGGTAATAATCATTTATTACATTTCTATAGCGCTTTCATAATCTCAAAGCGCTTCAAAAACAAAATACCATTACATCATCATGGTACATGGCAGCAAGAGCCACATACAACCTCACCCAATGCAGAAGGATCTACAACAAACATCATCATGGTACATGGCAGCAAGAGCCACATACAACCTCACCCAATGCAGAAGGATCTACAACAAACATCATCATGGTACATGGCAGCAAGAGCCACACACAACCTCACCCAATGCAGAAGGATCTACAACAAACATCATCATGGTACATGGCAGCAAGAGCCACATACAACCTCACCCAATGCAGAAGGATCTACAACAAACATCATCATGGTACATGGCAGCAAGAGCCACACACAACCTCACCCAATGCAGAAGGATCTACAACAAACATCATCATGGTACATGGCAGCAAGAGCCACATACAACCTCACCCAATGCAGAAGGATCTACAACAAACATCATCATGGTACATGGCAGCAAGAGCCACATACAACCTCACCCAATGCAGAAGGATCTACAACAAACAAACACCAAGACTCCAGTCAGACTCAAGACATTACATACTGGTACCCTTAACCACTCTCAAGCATCAACATTACCACCTAGCTCCAACCTATAACACGAGTACATTACTAAAATCAACTACATTTTAGGTAGACTAGAGGATGTAAAATGATTTGGGACCCTCTCCTGTCTCTCTGACACAATACTGTAGGTAGAGTGATGGTGTTTAGATATCCCTCTGAGTAGATACCATGAGATAGATGTTGGTGCTTTAGGCTTAATCAGTATGTAATCAGAGCCTCGCTGTCATCATCATCATTACCCATTACTACCTTATCCCTCATTCACTCATTACCTCATTTAGCCCCCTTTAATCTCAGTGGATGTGTACAGCAGTTATGAATCACTACATCAGGACATTAACTACAGGCGTCTGAACACAGACTGCTGTAGTAGAGGGAGTTGGGTACTATAGTACTTCTACCTCAAACGGCAGTGTTTCCCCTACATTCATTTAGCAGCGGTGGCCCAATGCTTTTTTTTAATGTGTATATCCAGGGGTCACATTAGCTTTTAGAAATCTGCATTTTCAAAAAGCGGAAGAACAAAGAATCAGCGTTTCTTTAAACCACTTAACTCGACTTTCAATACGAAACCGGTGTTCTTTGGATTAGGGGCGTGCAACTAGTTTTACTTCACACAAAATGCATTGGTTCAACACATTCGGCAGAAAATGGTTTTCATCAAATGTCAACAGAAGTGCAACACTATTTGGCTAGCAGCCACATGTAAATTGGCTTACAATGAAAAAGCAAGGTATTTCTTGCAAAAACTATGCATGGCCATATTTCTGATGTTTATAGGAAATGTAGCTGGATTCTTTCTAATGCTTTGTTTTGCATTTAACTGGCTGCCGGAGAGAAACACCAGAGAAAAGTATCCTACACATTAGTGGAGTGCAACTGAAGCACAAATTACCTTTTACATTACTGATTAGGAGCGAACCCTGACTGAAGCAGGGCAGAATTTACAATAAGCATTTAAGATCTGCATTTACAAAATGCTACAAGAAATATTTTTTCTGCAATTTATATATTTTTCTGTGGTAAACCCCCCCACCCCCCCAGAATCCTCCGTTAGCGCGACCCATGATATCTCTGCTGAGACGCACTTTTAAATCGATGGTAATTGCCTCAATGACTGGAAGTCTATGGGAACAGCTAGCATGTCATTGCGTTACTGCTAGTAGCAATGCACCCCCCCGCTACCCTTGCCACCACTGCTGGGGGGGAAATCCTGCGGGAAACACTGGACAGTGTCTGTGATTTGTCATTTCACACAATAATGTTATGGGTTCAGATATGGCTTAGAACTGCACAGTCTCTGCAGAGGCAGTATTTCCTACAGCCTCTGTGTTTTTACATCTAACCATCTGAGACTCAAATGGTCAAAACTGGAGCAAATGAAGGTTAATTGTTTCAGTGTGCAGACAACTCTGTAAAGGTGTGACTGACATGCTCATGTAAATAGCTTGTTGTCTCTTGTATATGATGTTATAGCTCCTATGTTGTGTCTCGTATGTGTGATGTCACAGGAAAGCAACGAGCAGTGGCACACGCAGTGCAGGCAGGACCACAGCGTCAGCGGGCGGCACAGGGGGCATGTGGCGCTTCTACACTGAGGACTCACCAGGACTCAAAGTGTGAGTGTATATACATACACACACAGGCTCTAGGATTCCTTCAAATGCGCACACACACACACAGGCTCTAGGATTCCTTCAAATGCGCACACACACACATATGTATCTCACACACACACCACACACAAAAGCTCTAGGATTCCTTTAAATGCGCACGCATATATATGTATCTCACACACACAACCATACACACTCACAAAGGCTCTAGTATTCCTTCAAATCCGCACACACACACACACACACATATATCTCACACACAGAGTAGGTATGTACAGTGTTTATGGGGAAGAGCATGAATGTTTAATGGCAGTAAATGAGACTTGGGGGACTGAGGCTAAATGCTGATCAGACCCCAGGGTGTGTATGTTCCTGGAGCTGCCCCCCTGTCCCCTTACAGACACCGTGAGTTCAGCTCCATACTGTTCCTTAACACTGAACACTCCAGCTTGAGTCTGACGCTCGGGCCGCTGTTCTATGCCTCCTGGTCATGGTTCTAGACTGAGACCACTACTGACAACGGTTAGAGATCTCCTCTACTCCACACAGTTCCAGTTGTTCTGCTGTCTGACGCTCGGACCGCTGTTCTATGCCTCCTGGTCATGGTTCTAGACTGAGACCACTACTGACAACGGTTAGAGATCTCCTCTACTCCACACAGTTCCAGTTGTCCTGCTGTAGTTACTGAGGGTGTTGCTCCTGTAGTCCAGGACAGATGGTTGTGTGTGTGTGTGTGTGTGTGTGTGTGTGAACGCTGGTCTCAGAGCTTCATTAAGATCTACTCAGAAAGGTCAAGTCAATTACAGCCTTCAGAGAGGAGGGGGGTGGGGTTGGTATGGTAACACTCTCCCCCCACCCTTCCACTTCAGGGAT
Source organism: Oncorhynchus nerka (assembly GCF_034236695.1). Classification (NCBI taxonomy): domain Eukaryota; kingdom Metazoa; phylum Chordata; class Actinopteri; order Salmoniformes; family Salmonidae; genus Oncorhynchus; species Oncorhynchus nerka. The sequence continues at coordinate 19,515,265 of NC_088409.1, forward strand.
GGCGCACCGCCTTCTCATCAAATCCTCGTCAATGAATGCAGAAACACAATAGGACCACATCTCTACTGCCTCCCAGGCAATGTTTCCCCTAGAATTGATCTAGATGGGGTGTAGAGGCACCCACATCTGCCAGAATGGAGATTTTCAATGAAGGCATAATGCTAGGAGAAACACTGGTCCCAGTTCAATGGTGGTAATTAAGCAATAAGCCACGAGGGGGTGTGGATCATGGCCAATATACCGCGCCTAAGGGCTGTTCTTATCCACAACGCTGAGTGCCTGGACACCGCCCTTAGCCATGATATATTGCCCATATACCACAAACCCCGGGGTGCCTTATTGCTATTATAAACTGGTTACCATTGTCATTAAAGCAGTAAAAATAGAAGTTTTGTCAAACCTGTGGTATTTTTTTGAAACTTTATTTAACTAAGCAAGTCAGTTAAGAACACATTTTTATTTTCAATGACTGCCTGTTCAGGGGAAGAACAACAGATTTGTACCTTGTCAGCTCGGGGATTTGAACTTGCAACCTTTCGGTTACTAGTCCAACGCTCTAACCACTAGGCTACCCTGCCGCCCCGGTCTGATACACCACGGCTGTCAGCCAATCAGCGTTCAGGGCTCGAACCACCCAGTTTATAAGGCTGGTTGGAGCTCAAAAAGAGCTCCATATGAACCACCTATCTGACTTTTGGCTACTTTAAGTCAATAAATAAAATTGCCGCCGGCCAATTGTCCAGGATAAGAAAACAATCCCATTACGAAATAATGCTTTTTAGTCTATTTATTGATGTAAAACCAGTCGATGGAAATACATTTGACTCGTTATGCTTATGTCTATAGGTTCATTTGCATAATTTAGTGGAATAAAATTGGAGCTTGCGTGTACAGTATGTATATTCATTGTCCTTATCACGTGTGTAGGCTTACAGTATACTGACGGCCTTTATCACACGTGTAGCCTTACAGTATACTGACGGCCTTTATCACGCATCACGGCTTACAGTATACTGACGGCCTTTATCACGGGTGCAGGCTTACAGTATACTGACGGCCTTTATCACGCGTGTAGGCTTACAGTATACTGACGGCCTTTATCACGGGTGTAGGCTTACAGTATACTGACGGCCTTTATCACGCGTGTAGGCTTACAGTATACTGACGGCCTTTATCACGCGTGCAGGCTTACAGTATACTGACGGCCTTTATCACGCGTGTAGCCTTACAGTATACTGACGGCCTTTATCACGCGTGTAGGCTTACAGTATACTGACAGCCTTTATCACGCGTGTAGCCTTACAGTATACTGACAGCCTTTGAGGGTCAAATCTGTCAGTGAGAGCTGCTGCAGCATCTCAAACAGTAAATGCGTAGTCAACGGAAGGCTTCATCAGCACGTCACACACCACTTTGCAATGAGCTGGAGACAGTAAGCATTTTGAAAACATTTACTTCATGGTTTGAAACCTGAACGTTTTAATACATATGAGGTATGTTTTACCTTGCTTCAAAGTAGCCTAGTCAACATCAGACCATATCTGTGGAGGCAATTCCTTTATATCAACTTTCTTTCATTGTCCAGTAGGCAAAGACACAATCCTAGTCATATTATCAACCCATGTAGAGTGGAGGCTGTTATAGCATCGAAGGAAGCGACCAACTCTTAATTTTCATGATACTAGAATGAGATGTTTGATGAAAAGGTGTCCACATACTTTTGGTAATGTAGTGTATAGCTCCACAAGTGCATACTGGAGGGCCCTCAAACTCAACTCTGGACCTGGAAGCCAGTTCCACTGCTTTGTGTCATTGTTCCCCTCTAGTCACTGTGTTAACAACCCTCCAGGCAAGCTTCAATGCCATACAACTCTCCTTCCGTGTCCTCCAATTGCTCTTAAATACAAGTAAAACTAAATGCATGCTCTTCAACCGATCGCTACCTGCACCTACCCGCCTGTCCAACATCACTACTCTGGACGGCTCTGACTTAGAATACGTGGACAACTACAAATACTTAGGTGTCTGGTTAGACTGTAAACTCTCCTTCCAGACCCTAATCAAACATCTCCAATCCAAAGTTAAATCTAGAATTGGCTTCCTATTTCACAACAAAGCATCCTTCACTCATGCTGCCAAACATACCCTTGTAAAACCGACCATCCTACCAATCCTCGACTTTGGCGATGTCATTTACAAAATAGCCTCCAATATCCTACTCAACAAATTGGATGCAGTCTATCACAGTGCAATCCGTTTTGTCACCAAAGCCCCATATACTACCCACCATTGCGACCTGTACGCTCTCGTTGGCTGGCCCTCGCTTCATACTTGTCGCCAAACCCACTGGCTCCATGTCATCTACAAGACCCTGCTAGGTAAAGTCCCCCTTATCTCAGCTCGCTGGTCACCATAGCATCTCCCACCTGTAGCACACGCTCCAGCAGGTATATCTCTCTAGTCACCCCCAAAACCAATTCTTTCTTTGGCCGCCTCTCCTTCCAGTTCTCTGCTGCCAATGACTGGAACGAACTACAAAAATCTCTGAAACTGGAAACACTTATCTCCCTCACTAGCTTTAAGCACCAACTGTCAGAGCAGCTCACAGATTACTGCACCTGTACATAGCCCACCTATAATTTAGCCCAAACAACTACCTCTTTCCCAACTGTATTTTATTTATTTATTTATTTTGCTCCTTTGCACCCCATTATTTTTATTTCTACTTTGCACATTCTTCCATTGCAAAACTACCATTCCAGTGTTTTACTTGCTATATTGTATTTACTTTGCCACCATGGCCTTTTTTGCCTTTACCTCCCTTCTCACCTCACTTGCTCACATTGTATATAGACTTGTTTATACTGTATTATTGACTGTATGTTTGTTTTACTCCATGTGTAACTCTGTGTCGTTGTATCTGTCGAACTGCTTTGCTTTATCTTGGCCAGGTCGCAATTGTAAATGAGAACTTGTTCTCAACTTGCCTACCTGGTTAAATAAAGGTGCAATAAAAAATAAAATAAAATAGTCAGGGACTGATTTAGACCTGGCACACCAGGTGTGTGTAATTAATGATCAGGTAGAACAGAAGCAGCAGACTCTGTACCTCCTAGGGTGAGTTGAATACCACTGCTGTAGGGGATTGGGCCAGTTTGGGATTGTGCCACTGTTTTTTGTGTGTGTATGCATAGTAACCTATGTCTCTCCTCAGTGTATGGGTGGTAACCTGTGTTGTCTCTCCTCAGTGTATGGGTGATAACCTGCATGTGTCTCTCCTCTGTGTATGGGTCTGTGTGTGTATGGGTGGTAACGTATGAGTGGTAACCTGTGTGTGGTCTCTCCTCCGAGGTCCAGGTGGTAACCTGTGTATGTGTGGTCTCTCCTCAGAGGTCCGGGTGGTAACCTGTGTGTGTGTGTGTGTGTGTGTGGTCTCTCCTCAGAGATCCAGGTGGTAACCTGTGTGTGTGTGGTCTCTCCTCAGAGGTCCAGTACCAGTGCTGGTGATGAGTTTGCTGTTCATCGCGTCGGTCTTCATGCTGCACATCTGGGGGAAGTACACCCGCTCCTAAACCCCGCCTCATGACCCTTCACCCTCAACCCCTGACCCTGCGGCGCAGCTTCTTAACACATCAGACCTGGACCAAACAACCAACCAACCTGAATCCCCAACAACACTACTCGCCTGTCCCGGCGGGCGGTACAGACCCAATCTGTCTGGTGTTCTCTTAGAGCAGGGCAGCAGTCTAGTGTCCAACTCAAACTGAACTGCAGACCACCAGTGTGTTGACCTTGAACACAGATCATCTAGGACTGAATCCTGACATGAGACTCATCTCCTACTGGCTGCTGTAGGTCCTGTTGATGACAATGGGTGATTCCTCTCCAGTAAGGATCAGGCACCTAGTCCCCTCATCAGGACGTCAGTAAGCATCTATATATTTCAGCCTGAATTGGAACCTGTAGATGTTTTGTTAACATCATTTGGACAACATTTTTATTGTGATATTGTACAATAAATGAACTCAAACAGAATGTGTTGTGTGTTGGATGTCCATATTAGCATTTACACTCTGTAAAACTGCTTCATGCAAATTCATGATCCTTGAGTGCCTCTCAGGACACCTTGTCTGCTGCCAATCATGGTCTTTAGTGTCTGTATGTGTGTTTCCCATTGCACTGTATTAGACCATGTCCCAGAGCCCATGTACTGTACACTGCCTTTGGCAAAGTGTAGCTAATTTACTGTGGATCAATCAATGTCCGTACTGGACAATTACATGCCACCGTATACCTTTTGTGTATATACTGTATGGACCAAGGGAGCGGTTAGGTTTTATAGACCTCTTTAATGTTAGATTTCTATTGAAATGAGCTACTAATTCAAGCGTTACCCATGGCACGGTATGTGTATGTGACAGGTGTGTAGGTTTCCTGCCAGGTACAGGCTGTATCAGGTATGTTCAGGAGAGCACCAGCCTTCTTCAAACCGCTCCTCAGGGACCCCCAGACATTTCACCATTTTGTTGTAGCCCTGAACTCGCACACCTCATTCAGTTAGTCAAGGGCTTGATGATTAGTTGACTCCGCTGTGCTAGCTCTGGAACAGTTCAAGGTATGGAAAGGCCTGGGGGTCCCTGAGGAGGAGTTTGACAAGGCTTGTCTTACACCAGGGCTTCCCAAACTCGGTCCTGGGGTGTCCCCTGGGTGAATGTTTCAGTTTTTTCCCAGGCACTACACAGCTGACTCAAATAACCAACTCATCAAGCTTTGATTATTTGAATCTGCTGTGTAGTGCTAGGTCAAAAAATAAATAACACATGCCCCCAGGGGCCCCCAGGACCTAGTTTGGGAAACCTTTCCTCGACCGCATTAGAATAGCATCATCCTAAGGGGAGAGCAAAGGAATCACTCTCTCACACACAGGAAAAGAGGATATACTGTAGGTCACTGTATAGTAACAATATAATAGCCATAAGCTATGACTTCTATGGCTGACCATAAATGATGTGATAAATTCAAAGCGCTGTACAGTACGTTCCATTACAACTGACTTTATTACAGTGGTGAAGAACCCTTCATCCTCCTCTACCTCTATTTCTCTGGGAGGACAGGCTCATACTAATACATGGAATGGTATTGACACATTTGTATTTGATACCATTTCGTTCACTTAATTTCAGTCATTCTTATGAGCCGTCCTCCCCTCACCAGCCTCCTGTGGAGAGGAGAATAAACATAATATGCTATTTAGAAGACGTTGTTCTCCAAAGATGTGCATTTAATTAGTTTATTTTACATACGGATGGACCCGGTTATCAAACCCACTATCCTGGCTTTGGAAGTGCCTTGCTCTACCAAATGATCTGCAGAGGACTACACAGGAGAGAGAAATATAAAGTGAAATATATCCTCTCTTCTCTTTGGTTCCTGTCATCCTCTCCTCTCTTTGGTTCCTGTCATCCTCTTCTCTTTGGTTCCTGTCATCCTCTCCTCTCTTTGATTCCTGTTATCCTCTCTCTCTTCTCTTTGGTTCCTGTCATCCTCTCTTCTCTTTGGTGCCTGTCATCCTCTCTTCTCTTTGGTTCCTGTCATCTTCTCTTTGGTTCCTGTCATCCTCTCCTCTCTCTTCTCTTTGGTTCCTGTCACCTCTCCTCTCTCTTTGGTTCCTGTCACCTCTCCTCTCTCCTCTGGTTTCTGTCATCCTCTCCTCTCTCTTTGCTTCCTGTCATCCTCTCTTCTATTTGGTTCCTGTCATCCTCTCTTCTCTTTGGTTCCTGTCATCCTCTCCTCTCTTCTCTTTGGTTCCTGTCATCCTCTCCTCTCTCCTCTTTGGTTCCTGTCACCTCTCCTCTCTCCTCTTTGGTTCCTGTCATCCTCTCCTCTCTTCTCTTTGCTTCCTGTCATCCTCTCCTCTCCTCTTTGCTTCCTGTCATCCTCTCCTCTCTCTTCTCTTTGCTTCCTGTCATCCTCTCCTCTCTTCTCTTTGGTTCCTGTCATCCTCTCCTCTCTTTTCTTTGGTTCCTGTCATCCTCTCCTCTCTTCTATTTGGTTCCTGTCATCCTCTCCTCTCTTCTCTTTGGTTCCTGTCATCCTCTCCTCTCTTCTCTTTGGTTCCTGTCATCCTCTCCTCTCTTCTCTTTGGTTCCTGTCACCTCTCCTCTCTTCTCTTTGATTCCTGTCATCCTCTCCTCTCTTCTCTTTGATTCCTGTCATCCTCTCCTCTCTCTTCTCTTTGGTTCCTGTCACCTCTCCTCTCTCCTCTTTGCTTCCTGTCATCCTCTCCTCTCTTCTCTTTGGTTCCTGTCATCCTCTCCTCTCTTCTCTTTGGTTCCTGTCACCTCTCCTCTTCTCTTTGATTCCTGTCATCCTCTCCTCTCTTCTCTTTGATTCCTGTCATCCTCTCCTCTCTCTTCTCTTTGGTTCCTGTCACCTCTCCTCTCTCCTCTTTGCTTCCTGTCATCCTCTCCTCTCTTCTCTTTGGTTCCTGTCATCCTCTCTTCTCTTTGCTTCCTGTCATCCTCTCCTCTCTTCTCTTTGGTTCCTGTCATCCTCTCTTCTCTTTAGTTCCTGTCATCCTCTCTTCTCTTTGGTTCCTCTCATCTCCTCTCTCTTCTCTTTGCTTCCTCTCATCTCCTCTCTCTTCTCTTTGCCTCCTCATCTCCCATCTCTTCTCTTTGGTTCCTCTCCCCTTCTCTCCTCTTTGTATTTGATACCATTCCACCTATTCTGCTTTAGCCATTATCAAGAGCTCCTTGTCCCCAATTAAGTTCCACCAACCTCCTGTGGTGGCTTCATACACACGGTATATATTCACACTGAATAGGATGCTGTCTACCAACTCAAAGCTGTGAGATCTGTTGCTCTTTGCTCGAGACACTAATACTAACTGAACAGAAAGACCGTGAGGACCACTCACTCCTAGAACAAAGACCACTCAACTCTCCAGGCACGCCAAGACCATGCACTCACACAAAAAGACAGCTCACTGCCTCACACATAGACCACTTACCACTAGGATCGCTGAAACCAGTCGTAGTACTATTTGTTGTGTGCAAGACAGATGGTACATTGGACCTGTGTTATGAATGTAGTCCTACCAGAGGAAGCTGGTGGGAGGAGCTATAGGAGGACGGGTTCATTGTAATGGCTGCAGTGGGAATAAACAAACCATATGTTTGTGTTTAATGCCGTTCCGTTGATTCCATTTCAGCCATTACAATGAGCCCTTCCTCCTATAGCTCCTCCCACCAGCCTCCTCTGAGTCCTACCTAGTTAGTCATATCTGTCATGTCTGTACCTGTGAGTCTGGTGATTGTCTTCTCTTGTTAGAGAGATAGGTCTTGGTTAGCCAGGTGTCCAGTCGGTCTCTGTTTCTTTATTCTCATTCTCAGCTAGGCTAGGTCTTGCTCTGCCTGCTGCAGTGACATTATCAGCCTGAAGGGGGTGCTCCAGACTACTGTGTGAACCTCAGTCACTGTGGAGGGAGACAAGAAGCCATCTCTCTGCTCCTCACAGAGCTCTACTACTGTAGAAGTCTTGCCACTGGGCACACACTGGTTGAATCAACATTGTTTACACGTTGAACCAACATGTAATCAACATTCAATTGAGTCTATTTAGAGTCAAACATCCCATATTGCATTCCTGCTATTAACTTCTCATAAACAAGCTTCTCACTCGTCTGAAGGACTTTTGCCAGTTTATTCTGTCTCTCATTGCATCCTCCCTGTAATTGCCACTAGTAACTGACTGCATTTGACTACAGCTTATGATACATACGAACAAGATGAAGTGACACTGTATGGCTGTTTCTCTGTGTCGACCTCTCTGTTCAGTTACACTTCTGGAGTTCTGAGCACAGCATTCCCTGGATGACAATGGTAGAAAAGCATTCCCTGGATGACCATGGTAGAAAAGCATTCCCTGGATGATCATGGTAGAAAAGCATTCCCTGGATGACCATGGTAGAAAAGCATTCCCTGGATGACCATGGTAGAAAAGCATTCCCTGGATGACCATGGTAGAGAAGCATTCCCTGGATGACCATGGTAGAAAAGCATTCCCTGGATGACCATGGTAGAAAAGCATTCCCTGGATGACCATGGTAGAAAAGCATTCCCTGGATGACCATGGTAGAAAAGCATTCCCTGGATGACCATGGTAGAGAAGCATTCCCTGTATGACCATGGTAGAAAAGCATTCCCTGGATGACCATGGTAGAAAAGCATTCCCTGGATGACCATGGTAGAAAAGCATTCCCTGGATGACCATGGTAGAAAAGCATTCCCTGGATGATCATGGTAGAAAAGCATTCCCTGGATGACCATGGTAGAAAAGCATTCCCTGGATGATCATGGTAGAAAAGCATTCCCTGGATCACCATGGTAGAAAAGCATTCCCTGGATGACCATGGTAGAAAAGCATTCCCTGGATGACCATGGTAGAAAAGCATTCCCTGGATGACCATGGTAGAAAAGCATTCCCTGGATGACCATGGGAGAAAAGCATTCCCTGGATGATCATGGTAGAAAAGCATTCCCTGGATGACCATGGGAGAAAAGCATTCCCTGGATGATCATGGTAGAAAAGCATTCCCTGGATGATCATGGCTAGATCCAAGATGGCGTAGCACTAAGTTGTCCTGTCGTATCGTCTCTCTGTAAATATCGTCTCTTTTTCGTTTCGTTTTAGATATTTTTCTTCGCATACCTTTAAAAACATTTTGCTAAACCTAAGCTTCCAAATACTTTCCTGCAACCCGCCTCACCCAATGTAGCTACTTTTCCTAAAGTATTTATATTTACTTCGGAACCGGAACCCCTCAACTGAAGCTAACCACCAGCTATGCTAGCGGTCTTCAGCTAACCGGTCATCAGCTAACCTTTAGCTCGGAAAGCTCTCGCCAGTTCGAACAACGCGATGCTAACCAGAGCATAACGGACCTATTTATTTTTTATCCCCGGATTCCCACCGTACACGGAACATTTTTCAGCTGGATCTTCACAACTAGCTATCGAGCTAAACAGCAACCATGGTTGATTACTCCTGGCTAGCGTTTCCACCCACGTAGCTTGAAGCTAACCCGGCCAGACCTCCTGTGCTCCTAGCATACTCCTGGGCTACAATACCCGGACTCACGACCGGTCTATCGATGTCACTGCATTAAGAGGAATAAACAGACTCACCCCACCGCGACGTCCTCCAAAGGCTAACTCTCTAGCCCTCGCTATCTCCTTGCTTGCTAATTCGGCATGCTAACTGCTAGCTTGTTTAACCCAGGTCCGCTAACTACTACCTTGTTTACCCTGGCCTGCTAATCTGTTAGCTTGTTAGCACAGGCCTGCTAACCGTCTGCATCGCCGCGTCCCAAACACGCAGTGGCCCATATGTACTTTCTATCTCTTCCCGATTTAAAAAAAATTGTTTATACCTTCCGGAAACCTGCCTCACCCAATGTGATACGGAATCGCTATTATTTTTAATTCTTAGAACACACTCAAGAACCTCCAGAAGCTAACCAGCTAACTAGCTACAAGCTATTTAGTCATTGTTAGTTTCTTAACCTGGATAACACTCGCCAGTCCAGCCCCCCTGTCCCATCCACCGCTGCCCCTGGACTCTGATCACTTGGCTACATAGCTGATGCACGCTGGACTGTCCATTAATCACGGTACTCCATTCTGCTTGTTTGTTTTATCTGTCGGCCCCGTTGCCTAGTCAATGCCATTTTACCTGCTGTTGTTATGCTAGCTGATTAGCTGTTGTCTCACCCACTGTTTTAGCTAGCTTTCCGAATTTAACACCTGTGCCCCTGGACTCTGATCACTTGGCTACATAGCTGATGCACGCTGGACTGTCCATTAATCACGGTACTCCATTCTGCTTGTTTGTTTTATCTGTCGGCCCGTTGCCTAGTCAATGCCATTTTACCTGCTGTTGTTATGCTAGCTGATTAGCTGTTGTCTCATCCACTGTTTTAGCTAGCTTTCCGAATTCAACACCTGTGATTACTGTATGTCTCGCTGTATGTCTCTCTCAAATGTCAATATGCCTTGTATACTGTTGCTCAGGTTAGTTATCATTGTTTTAGTTCACAATGGAGCCCCTAGTCCCACTCCTCATACCCCTGATACCTCCTTTGTCCCACCTCCCACATATGCGGTGACCTCACCCATTTACAACCAGCATGTCCAGAGATAAAACCTCTCTCATCATCACCCAGTGCCTGGGCTTACCTCCGCCATACCCGCACCCCACCATACCCCTGCCTGCGCATTATGCCCTGAATATATTCTACCATGCCCAGAAACCTGCTCCTCTTATTCTCTGTCCCCAACGCTCTAGGCGACCAGTTTTGATAGCCTTTAGCCGCACCCTCATACTACTCCTTCTCTGTTCCGCGGGTGATGTGGAGGTAAACCCAGGCCCTGCATGTCCCCAGGCACCCTCATTTGTTGACTTCTGTGATCGAAAAAGCCTTGGTTTCATGCATGTCAACATCAGAAGCACACTCTGCTAACCCTGATGTCCTTGCCGTGTCTGAATCCTGGCTCAGGAAGGCCACCAAAAATTCAGAGATTTCCATACCCAACTATAACATCTTCCGTCAAGATAGAACTGCCAAAGGGGGAGGAGTTGCAGTCTACTGCAGAGATAGCCTGCAAAGTAATGTCATACTTTCCAGGTCCATACCCAAACAGTTCGAACTACTAATTCTGAAAATTACTCTCTCTAGAAATAAGTCTCTCACTGTTGCCGCCTGCTACCGACCCCCCTCAGCTCCCAGCTGTGCCCTGGACACCATTTGTGAACTGATTGCCCCCATCTAGCTTCAGAGTTTGTTCTGTTAGGTGACCTAAACTGGGATATGCTTAACACCCCGGCAGTCCTACAATCTAAGCTAGATGCCCTCAATCTCACACAAATCATCAAGGAACCCACCAGGTACAACCCTAACTCTGTAAGCAAGGGCACCCTCATAGACGTCATCCTGACCAACTGGCCCTCCAAATACACCTCCGCTGTCTTCAACCAGGATCTCAGCAACCACTGCCTCATTGCCTGTATCCGCTACGGTGCCGCAGTCAAACGACCACCCCTCATCACTTTCAAACGCTCCCTAAAACACTTCTGTGAGCAGGCCTTTCTAATCGACCTGGCCCGGGTATCCTGGAAGGACATTGACCTCATCCCGTCAGTTGAGGATGCCTGGTCATTCTTTAAGAGTAACTTCCTCACCATTTTAGATAAGCATGCTCCGTTCAAAAAATGCAGAACTAAGAACAGATACAGCCCTTGGTTCACTCCAGACCTGACTGCCCTCGACCAGCACAAAAACATCCTGTGGCGGACTGCAATAGCATCGAACAGTCCCCGCGATATGCAACTGTTCAGGGAAGTCAGGAACCAATACACGCAGTCAGTCAGGAAAGCTAAGGCCAGCTTCTTCAGGCAGAAGTTTGCATCCTGTAGCTCCAACTCCAAAAAGTTCTGGGACACTGTGAAGTCCATGGAGAACAAGAGCACCTCCTCCCAGCTGCCCACTGCACTGAGGCTAGGGAACACGGTCACCACCGACAAATCCATGATTATCGAAAACTTCAACAAGCATTTCTCAACGGCTGGCCATGCCTTCCGCCTGGCTACTCCTACCTCGGCCAACAGCTCCGGCCCCCGCAGCTCCTCGCCCAAGCCTCTCCAGGTTCTCCTTTACCCAAATCCAGATAGCAGATGTTCTGAAAGAGCTGCAAAACCTGGACCCGTATAAATCAGCTGGGCTTGACAATCTGGACCCTCTATTTCTGAAACTATCCGCCGCCATTGTCGCAACCCCTATTACCAGCCTGTTCAACCTCTCTTTCATATCATCTGAGATCCCCAAGGATTGGAAAGCTGCCGCAGTCATCCCCCTCTTCAAAGGGGGAGACACCCTGGGCCCAAACTGTTACAGACCTATATCCATTCTGCCCTGCCTATCTAAGGTCTTCGAAAGCCAAGTCAACAAACAGGTCACTGACCATCTCGAATCCCACCGTACCTTCTCCGCTATGCAATCTGGTTTCCGAGCCGGTCACGGGTGCACCTCAGCCACACTCAAGGTACTAAACGACATCATAACCGCCATCGATAAAAGACAGTACCGTGCAGCCGTCTTCATCGACCTTGCCAAGGCTTTCGACTCTGTCAATCACCATATTCTTATCGGCAGACTCAGTAACCTCGGTTTTTCGGATGACTGCCTTGCCTATGTGGACACCTATAAGTACCTAGGTGTCTGGCTAGACTGCAAACTCTCCTTCCAGACCCATATCAAACATCTCCAATCGAAAATCAAATCAAGAGTCGGCTTTCTATTCCGCAACAAAGCCTCCTTCACTCACGCTGCCAAGCTTACCCTAGTAAAACTGACTATCCTACCGATCCTCGACTTCGGCGATGTCATCTACAAAATTGCTTCCAACACTCTACTCAGCAAACTGGATGCAGTTTATCACAGTGCCATCCGTTTTGTCACTAAAGCACCTTATACTACCCACCACTGTGACTTGTATGCTCTAGTCGGCTGGCCCTCGCTACATATTCGTCGCCAGACCCACTGGCTCCAGGTCATCTACAAGGCCATGCTAGGTAAAGCTCCGCCTTATCTCAGTTCACTGGTCACGATGGCAACACCCATCCGTAGCACGCGCTCCAGCAGGTGTATCTCACTGATCATCCCTAAAGCCAACACCTCATTCGGCCGCCTTTCGTTCCAGTACTCTGCTGCCTGTGACTGGAACGAATTGCAAAAATCGCTGAAGTTGGAGACTTTTATCTCCCTCACCAACTTCAAACATCTGCTATCTGAGCAGCTAACCGATCGCTGCAGCTGTACATAATCTATTGGTAAACAGCCCACCCATTTTCACCTACCTCATCCCCACAGTTTTTATTTATTTACTTTTCTGCTCTTTTGCACACCAATATCTCTACCTGTACATGATCATCTGATCATTTATCACTCCAGTGTTAATCTGCAATATTGTAATTATTCGCCTACCTCATGCCTTTTGCACACATTGTATATAGACTCCCCTTTTTTTCTACTGTGTTATTGACTTGTTAATTGTTTACTCCATGTGTAACTCTGTGTTGTCTGTTCACACTGCTATGCTTTATCTTGGCCAGGTCGCAGTTGCAAATGAGAACTTGTTCTCAACTAGCCTACCTGGTTAAATAAAGGTGAAATAAAAAAAAAAGCATTCCCTGGATGACCACGGTAGAAAAGCATTCCCTGGATGATCATGGTAGAAAAGCATTCCCTGGATGACCATGGTAGAAAAGCATTCCCTGGATGACCATGGGAGAAAAGCATTCCCTGGATGACCATGGTAGAAAAGCATTCCCTGGATGACCATGGTAGAAAAGCATTCCCTGGATGATCATGGTAGAAAAGCATTCCCTGGATGACCATGGGAGAAAAGCATTCCCTGGATGACCATGGTAGAAAAGCATTCCCTGGATGATCATGGTAGAAAAGCATTCCCTGGATGACCATGGGAGAAAAGCATTCCCTGGATGATCATGGTAGAAAAGCATTCCCTGGATGACCATGGGAGAAAAGCATTCCCTGGATGACCATGGTAGAAAAGCATTCCCTGGATGATCATGGTAGAGAAGCATTCCCTGGATGACCATGGGAGAAAAGCATTCCCTGGATGACCATGGTAGAAAAGCATTCCCTGGATGACCATGGTAGAAAAGCATTCCCTGGATGACCATGGTAGAAAAGCATTCCCTGGATGACCATGGGAGAAAAGCATTCCCTGGATGACCATGGTAGAGAAGCATTCCCTGGATGACCATGGGAGAAAAGCATTCCCTGGATGACCATGGTAGAAAAGCATTCCCTGGATGACCATGGTAGAAAAGCATTCCCTGGATGACCATGGTAGAAAAGCATTCCCTGGATGACCATGGGAGAAAAGGACAAACGTGTCAGTAATAGTGTAGAGTGGTGCTACAAACCTGTTTATCATGTGGTTTAACTATGCACATGTTTCACTTTTGAGTGTTTTCATATTTGGAATTGTTGGCACGTGTGACAATTCGGCACTTGACGATCGATTGATCGGAATTCTCACACGTGCCAATAATTCAAAATATGAAAACAGTTGTCATGTACACACTAGTTGTCCAGCCTGCAGTCCTCTTGTAGCTGCCACTGAAGATGACACTGATGTGTGTGTGTTTCTGCCAGCCTGAATGCTGGTTCCTTGTGTTTAGTGTAGCATCTGAATGCTGTTCATTAATTCATCCTGTCAACCAACTCCAGTTTCACATGAGCTCCCAGAGTTCGTGGCAAATCCCGGCACCGGCCTTACACACACACGCACACGCACGCACGCACACACACACGCACGCACACCGCACACTGGCCCAACACACTGTGGCCCAACACAGAACTACTCAACAGAGCGATTAAATATGGAACACACACCGACGCTCCCACAGCGTTACAACACCCAAACACGGCCGTCAACATGTGGAGCTCAGAACTCTCTGTGCGTCTGTATAGACCTCTTTCATTGTGGACCTCTTTCATTGTGTGCGCACGTGTTGGTGTGCATGCACCCACACGCGTGTGCGTATCCATGGGGACCCATGTCACAAAGTAGGACTGAGAGCCAAGGTTTATTGTTGGTTGGTTGAACCCAACTCCATAGCTAAAGGTATTTGTAGTCGAGTATTCAGGAAGACTCTATACCTAAAGGTGTTTGTTATCAGGTATTCAGGAAGACTCTATACCTAAAGGTGTTTGTTATCAGGTATTCAGGAAGACTCTATACCTAAAGGTGTTTGTAGTCGAATATTCAGGAAGACTCTATACCTAAAGGTGTTTGTTATCAGGTATTCAGGAAGACTCTATACCTAAAGGTGTTTGTTATCAGGTATTCAGGAAGACTCTATACCTAAAGGTATTTGTTATCAGGTATTCAGGAAGACTCTATACCTAAAGGTGTTTGTAGTCAAGTATATAGGAAGACTCTATACCTAAAGGTATTTGTAGTCGAGTATTCAGGAAGACTCTATACCTAAAGGTGTTTGTTATCAGGTATTCAGGAAGACTCTATACCTAAAGGTGTTTGTAGTCGAGTATTCAGGAAGACTCTATACCTAAAGGTATTTGTTATCAGGTATTCAGGAAGACTCTATACCTAAAGGTGTTTGTAGTCAGGTATTCAGGTAGACTCTACACCTAAAGGTGTTTGTAGTCGAGTATTCAGGAAGACTCTATACCTAAAGGTGTTTGTTATCAGGTATTCAGGAAGACTCTATACCTAAAGGTGTTTGTAGTCGAGTATTCAGGTAGACTCTATACCTAAAGGTATTTGTAGTCGAGTATTCAGGAAGACTCTATACCTAAAGGTGTTTGTAGTCAGGTATTCAGGTAGACTCTATACCTAAAGGTGTTTGTAGTCGAGTATTCAGGAAGACTCTATACCTAAAGGTGTTTGTAGTCAAGTATATAGGAAGACTCTATACCTAAAGGTATTTGTAGTCGAGTATTCAAGAAGACTCTATCCTAAAGGTATTTGTAGTCAGGTATTCAGGTAGACTCCAATGTACATTTTTATATAATTGTTTTACTCTAGCTGAGATTATTAAATTGTCTGAATATGATTGAGTTAAACAAAAAATATAGAGAGAGAGGGCAGGTTTCCTCTTCCTTTCTTGTTATTTCTCGCTGTCTGTGATAGGGGACCGTCCCTAAGAAACACACACAACATACACACAAGACACACGATGGAGGTAAGTTGTAAATAGGTCAGATGGGTTTTCTATCCTGTGTGACACACACTGCTTCTGTGGTCTCCACATGGGGAATACATGCTGTCGAAGACTTGCCGTTTCTACCCTAACACACACACACACACACAGGGTTAGTGGCACACACACACACACACACACACACACACACACACACACACACACACACACACACACACACACACACACACACACACACACACACACACACACACACACACACACACACACACACACACACACACACACAGGGTTAGTGGCACACACACACACAGGGTTAGTGGCACACACACACACAGGGTTAGTGGCACACACACACACACACACAGGGTTAGTGGCACAAACACACACACACAGGGTTAGTGGCACACACACACACACACACACACACACACACACACACACACACACACACACACACACACACACACACACACACACACACACACACACACACACACACACACACACACACACATACGCATCCCTGCCCAGAGCTGTTCCACAGGGCATACACGCAGACGCACCCTCCCCCAGCCCTGGGGATTCCCAACACACCAATAGAAAAACAGACACAGTGGAGATGAGGGGGATCTGTACCAGTTATTCCATCAGACAGGAGCAGGAAAACCTGAGACAGTATTTCACCACTTGTGTGTGTGTGTGCCACTAACCCTGTGTGTGTGCCACTAACCCTGTGTGTGTGTGTGTGTAGGTTTTGTGTGTGTGTGTGTGTGTGTGTGTGTGTGTGTTGTGTGTGTGTGTGTGTGTGTGTGTGTGTGTGTGTGTGTGCCACTAACCCTGTGTGTGTGTGTGCCACTAACCCTGTGTGTGTGTGTTTGTGCCACTAATCCTGTGTGTGTTTGTGCCACTAACCCTGTGTGTGTGCCACTAACCCTGTGTGTGTGTGTGTGTGTGTGTGTGTGTGTGCCACTAACCCTGTGTGTGTTTGTGCCACTAACCCTGTGTGTGTGCCACTAACCCTGTGTGTGTGTGTGTGTGTGCCACTAACCCTGTGTGTGTGTGCCACTAACCCTGTGTGTGTGTGTTTGTGTGCCACTAACCCTGTGTGTGTGTGTGTGTGCCACTAACCCTGTGTGTGTGTGTGTGTGTGTGTGTGTGTGTCACTAACCCTGTGTGTGTTTGTGCCACTAACCCTGTGTGTGTGCCACTAACCCTGTGTGTGTGTGTGTGTGTGCCACTAACCCTGTGTGTGTGTGTGTGCCACTAACCCTGTGTGTGTGTGTTTGTGTGCCACTAACCCTGTGTGTGTGTGTGTGCCACTAACCCTGTGTGTGTGTGTGTGTGTGTGTGTGTGTGTGTGTGTGTGTGTGTGTGTGTGTGTGTGTGTGTGTCACTAACCCTGTGTGTGTGTGTGCCACTAACCCTGTGTGTGTGTGTTTGTGCCACTAATCCTTGTGCGTATTAAGGGATCATATGGTTGGTAAAGCGTGGAATGACGAGGCGGCTGGCCGGCTGCTATTGATTCAGCTCTCTGATCAAGAAACTCCTCAGGGACATGAGAGAGAGACAGAGAGATATATATATATATAGAGAGAGCGATATATATATATATATATATATAGAGAGAGAGAGAGAGAGACAAAGAGACCAGAGTGTGTGATAGTTCAAGTGTTGTAGAAGACTGGGTTGTTCATTCAGGCGGTTTGTCAGTCAATCAGTCAGTCAGTCAATTAGTCAGTCAATCAGTCAGTCATTCACTTAGTCAATCAGTCAGTCAATCTGTCAGTGACTCAGTCAGTCAGTAGTCAGCCAATCACTTAGTCAACCAGTCAGTCAGTCAGTCAGTCAGTCAGTCAGTCAGTAGTCTCTTAGTAGTCTCTCTCAAACAGGTGTCAGGTCTCCTCTCCTAGTGTGTGTACTGTATCCAGAGAGAATATGTGTCTGGTATTTGGCCTGTTTGAGTTTGTTTACTGTAAAATAATAGGCTGGCCCTGGCCCTGGGGTCACAGTCACGTAGATATGGTCAGTGGGGGTGCAGAGTGTGTGTGTGAGAACCCCACATCCTTCTGATCCGGTCCCCTCCTGTTCTCAGGGAGCGGTGTGAGATGCAGACTCAGCTTTGTCCCTCTCTACTCTCAGAGTGTGTTTGTGCTATTCCTGTCTGCTGGAGGGTCCAGAAAACACCAGCAGTATGAGGAGTGTCCAGCTGGCAAAAAACACACGCATACACACACTTAGCTTTCTGAGAGCACAAACACACTCAGATTTCTGAGAATGATACCAGACCAGATCAGCACACTGGTAGGAGTCCACACTGTTATTTCTTCTTTATATAACTGCTTAAATATCAGACACCACAAGACAGGCACCTGATCCACTCCGGTGATTGCCAATTACTATATTATAGCCAACTATTACTACTTGTTATTCCTTCCGGTGTTCTCATGGGTTGATGTGCTGTCTCATGGCAGACTCAGGGCTGGATTTAATCCGTAGCACCAAAGATCAGCATTGTAGCGCGGTGTAAATTTAAAGGGAATTATTTCGTGGTATCCAATAGTTTTTTAGTACCTACTATCTTGTCTCACCGCACTGCTTCTTAACACAGCGCATCCAACCCGGAAGCCAGCAGCAGCAATGTGTCGGAGGAAACACCGTGCACCTGCCAACCTTGGTTAGCTCGCACTGCGCCCGGCCCGCCACGGGAGTCGCTGGTGCGCGATGAGACAAGGACAACCCTACCGACCAAGCCCTCCCTAACCCGGACGAAGCTAGGCCAATTGTACGTCGCCCCACGGACCTCCCGGTCGCGGCCGGTTACGACAGAGCCTGGGCGCGAACCCAGAGTCTCTGATGGCACAGCTGGCGCCAACATATGCAGCGTTTGCCGTTAATGCATTCTCTGAGAAAGCTTAACCATTGCCTTTAAATTTCAATCACTCTACAATGCTGATTTTCAGGGCTACCAGTGGTGTAGTGGAGGGTAAACACAAGTCAACACAGTTTACCTGCACTTTTTCTTTTTGCAAGGCAGTTTACCCACCTTTTGCAGAAAAAGGCTTTGAAAGCATAGGGAGCATCACTTTTATCACCGCGACCGGCTGTCAGAGTTTACCAACCAATTTGTTTTACCACTACATCACTGGGTGCTACAGATTGTATCTAAGCCTCAGTAGGGTTTTACCTGTTCAAGAGAAACATCTACAGAATGTAAATCTGTCTGTACAGTAGGAGTCCTCCGATTAGATCACACTTTGTATTGCAAATGGATGTTCTATATTACATTTTTTATATCAATTTTAAATAGATTTATAGTCAAGTTATCAAGTTTAAATAGTTTTTAAGTGACTCCTGTTCTAAACTCCTGTAATACACACGATGTCACACCCCTCCCAGCAGTAGTATGGTAACATGTCTCTCCCAGCAGTAGTATGGTAACATGTCCCTCCCAGCAGTAGTATGGTAACATGTCCCTCCCAGCAGTAGTATGTAACATGTCCCTCCCAGCAGTAGTATGTAACATGTCCCTCCCAGCAGTAGTATGGTAACATGTCCCTCCCAGCAGTAGTATGTAACATGTCTCTCCCAGCAGTAGTATGGTAACATGTCTCTCCCAGCAGTAGTATGGTAACATGTCTCTCCCAGTAGTAGTATGGTAACATGTCTCTCCCAGCAGTAGTATGTAACATGTCCCTCCCAGCAGTAGTATGGTAACATGTCCCTCCCAGCAGTAGTATGGTAACATGTCCCTCCCAGTAGTAGTATGGTAACATGTCTCTCCCAGCAGTAGTATGGTAACATGTCCCTCCCAGTAGTAGTATGGTAACATGTCTCTCCCAGCAGTAGTATGGTAACATGTCTCTCCCAGCAGTAGTATGTAACATGTCTCTCCCAGCAGTAGTATGGTAACATGCCTCTCCCAGTAGTAGTATGGTAACATGTCTCTCCCAGCAGTAGTATGTAACATGTCCCTCCCAGCAGTAGTATGGTAACATGTCTCTCCCAGCAGTAGTATGGTAACATGTCTCTCCCAGCAGTAGTATGTAACATGTCCCTCCCAGCAGTAGTATGTAACATGTCTCTCCCAGCAGTAGTATGGTAACATGTCTCTCCCAGCAGTAGTATGTAACATGTCTCTCCCAGCAGTAGTATGTAACATGTCCCTCCCAGCAGTAGTATGGTAACATGTCTCTCCCAGCAGTAGTATGGTAACATGTCCCTCCCAGCAGTAGTATGGTAACATGTCCCTCCCAGCAGTAGTAGTATGTAACATGTCCCTCCCAGCAGTAGTATGTAACATGTCTCTCCCAGCAGTAGTATGGTAACATGTCCCTCCCAGCAGTAGTATGGTAACATGTCTCTCCCAGCAGTAGTATGTAACATGTCTCTCCCAGTAGTAGTATGGTAACATGTCTCTCCCAGTAGTAGTATGGTAACATGTCCCTCCCAGCAGTAGTATGGTAACATGTCTCTCCCAGCAGTAGTATGTAACATGTCTCTCCCAGCAGTAGTATGTAACATGTCCCTCCCAGCAGTAGTATGTAACATGTCCCTCCCAGCAGTAGTATGTAACATGTCTCTCCCAACAGTAGTATGTAACATGTCCCTCCCAACAGTAGTATGGTAACATGTCCCTCCCAGCAGTAGTATGTAACATGTCCCTCCCAACAGTAGTAGTATGTAACATGTCCCTCCCAGCAGTAGTATGGTAACATGTCTCTCCCAGCAGTAGTATGGTAACATGTCCCTCCCAGCAGTAGTATGGTAACATGTCCCTCCCAGTAGTAGTATGTAACATGTCCCTCCCAGCAGTAGTATGTAACATGTCTCTCCCAGTAGTAGTATGGTAACATGTCCCTCCCAGCAGTAGTATGTAACATGTCTCTCCCAGTAGTAGTATGTAACATGTCTCTCCCAGCAGTAGTATGTAACATGTCTCTCCCAGTAGTAGTATGGTAACATGTCTCTCCCAGTAGTAGTATGTAACATGTCTCTCCCAGTAGTAGTATGGTAACATGTCTCTCCCAGCAGTAGTATGGTAACATGTCTCTCCCAACAGTAGTATGTAACATGTCTCTCCCAACAGTAGTATGGTAACATGTCTCTCCCAACAGTAGTATGGTAACATGTCTCTCCCAACAGTAGTATGGTAACATGTCTCTCCCAACAGTAGTATGTAACATGTCCCTCCCAGCAGTAGTATGTAACATGTCTCTCCCAACAGTAGTATGTAACATGTCTCTCCCAACAGTAGTATGGTAACATGTCTCTCCCAACAGTAGTATGTAACATGTCTCTCCCAGTAGTAGTATGGTAACATGTCCCTCCCAGCAGTAGTATGTAACATGTCTCTCCCAGTAGTAGTATGGTAACATGTCCCTCCCAGCAGTAGTATGTAACATGTCTCTCCCAACAGTAGTATGTAACATGTCTCTCCCAGTAGTAGTATGTAACATGTCTCTCCCAGCAGTAGTATGTAACATGTCTCTCCCAGTAGTAGTATGGTAACATGTCTCTCCCAGCAGTAGTATGGTAACATGTCTCTCCCAACAGTAGTATGGTAACATGTCTCTCCCAGCAGTAGTATGTAACATGTCTCTCCCAGTAGTAGTATGGTAACATGTCTCTCCCAGCAGTAGTATGGTAACATGTCTCTCCCAACAGTAGTATGTAACATGTCTCTCCCAGCAGTAGTATGGTAACATGTCTCTCCCAGCAGTAGTATGTAACATGTCTCTCCCAGTAGTAGTATGGTAACATGTCTCTCCCAGCAGTAGTATGGTAACATGTCTCTCCCAACAGTAGTATGTAACATGTCCCTCCCAGCAGTAGTATGTAACATGTCCCTCCCAGCAGTAGTATGTAACATGTCCCTCCCAGCAGTAGTATGGTAACATGTCTCTCCCAGTAGTAGTATGGTAACATGTCTCTCCCAGCAGTGGTATGGTAACATGTCTCTCCCAGCAGTAGTATGTAACATGTCTCTCCCAGTAGTAGTATGGTAACATGTCTCTCCCAACAGTAGTATGGTAACATGTCTCTCCCAGCAGTAGTATGGTAACATGTCTCTCCCAGTATGTCCCTCCCAGTAGTAGGTAACATGTCTCTCCCAGCAGTAGTATGGTAACATGTCTCTCCCAACAGTAGTATGGTAACATGTCCTCCCAGCAGTAGTATGTAACATGTCCCTCCCAGCAGTAGTATGTAACATGTCCCTCCCAGCAGTAGTATGTAACATGTCCTCCCAGCAGTAGTATGGTAACATGTCCCTCCCAGTAGTAGTATGTAACATGTCTCTCCCAGTAGTAGTATGTAACATGTCTCTCCCAACAGTAGTATGTAACATGTCCCTCCCAGCAGTAGTATGTAACATGTCTCTCCCAGTAGTAGTATGGTAACATGTCTCTCCCAGCAGTAGTATGTAACATGTCTCTCCCAGCAGTAGTATGGTAACATGTCTCTCCCAACAGTAGTATGTAACTCTCCCAGCAGTAGTATGTAACATGTCTCTCCCAACAGTAGTATGGTAACATGTCTCTCCCAACAGTAGTATGGTAACATGTCTCTCCCAACAGTAGTATGGTAACATGTCTCTCCCCAGTAGTATGTAACATGTCTCTCCCAGCAGTAGTATGGTAACATGTCTCTCCCAACAGTAGTATGGTAACATGTCTCTCCCCAGTAGTAGTATGGTAACATGTCTCTCCCAACAGTAGTATGGTAACATGTCTCTAGTAGTATGGTAACATGTCTCTCCCAGCAGTAGTATGTAACATGTCTCTCCCAACAGTAGTATGGTAACATGTCTCTCCCAACAGTAGTATGTAACATGTCTCTCCCACATGTCTCTCCCAGTAGTATGTAACATGTCTCTCCCAGCAGTAGTATGGTAACATGTCTCTCCCAGCAGTAGTATGGTAACATGTCTCTCCCAACAGTAGTATGGTAACATGTCTCTCCCAGCAGTAGTATGTAACATGTCTCTCCCAGCAGTAGTATGGTAACATGTCTCTCCCAGCAGTAGTATGGTAACATGTCTCTCCCAGCAGTAGTATGTAACATGTCTCTCCCAGCAGTAGTATGGTAACATGTCTCTCCCAGCAGTAGTATGGTAACATGTCTCTCCCAACAGTAGTATGGTAACATGTCTCTCCCAGCAGTAGTATGGTAACATGTCCTCCCAGCAGTAGTATGTAACATGTCCTCCCAGCAGTAGTATGGTAACATGTCTCTCCCAGTAGTAGTATGGTAACATGTCTCTCCCAGCAGTAGTATGGTAACATGTCTCCCAGCAGTAGTATGGTAACATGTCTCTCCCAGCAGTAGTATGTAACATGTCTCTCCCAGCAGTAGTATGTAACATGTCTCTCCCAACAGTAGTATGGTAACATGTCTCTCCCAGCAGTAGTATGGTAACATGTCTCTCCCAGCAGTAGTATGTAACATGTCTCTCCCAGCAGTAGTATGTAAACATGTCTCTCCCAGCAGTAGTATGGTAACATGTCTCTCCCAGCAGTAGTATGTAACATGTCCCTCCCAGCAGTAGTATGGTAACATGTCTCTCCCAGCAGTAGTATGGTAACATGTCTCTCCCAGCAGTAGTATGGTAACATGTCTCTCCCAGCAGTAGTATGGTAACATGTCTCTCCCAGCAGTAGTATGTAACATGTCCTCCCAGCAGTAGTATGTAACATGTCCCTCCCAGTAGTAGTATGGTAACATGTCTCTCCCAGCAGTAGTATGTAACATGTCCCTCCCAGTAGTAGTATGTAACATGTCCTCCCAACAGTAGTATGTAACATGTCTCTCCCAACAGTAGTATGTAACATGTCCCTCCCAGCAGTAGTATGTAACATGTCCCTCCCAGTAGTAGTATGTAACATGTCTCTCCCAGTAGTAGTATGGTAACATGTCTCTCCCAACAGTAGTATGTAACATGTCCCTCCCAGCAGTAGTATGTAACATGTCTCTCCCAGTAGTAGTATGGTAACATGTCTCTCCCAGCAGTAGTATGGTAACATGTCTCTCCCAACAGTAGTATGGTAACATGTCCCTCCCAGTAGTAGTATGTAACATGTCCCTCCCAGTAGTAGTATGTAACATGTCTCTCCCAACAGTAGTATGTAACATGTCCCTCCCAGCAGTAGTATGTAACATGTCCCTCCCAGTAGTAGTATGTAACATGTCTCTCCCAGTAGTAGTATGGTAACATGTCTCTCCCAGCAGTAGTATGTAACATGTCTCTCCCAGCAGTAGTATGTAACATGTCTCTCCCAACAGTAGTATGTAACATGTCTCTCCCAGTAGTAGTATGGTAACATGTCTCTCCCAACAGTAGTATGGTAACATGTCCCTCCCAGCAGTAGTATGTAACATGTCCCTCCCAGCAGTAGTATGTAACATGTCTCTCCCAGCAGTGGTATGTAAACATGTCTCTCCCAGCAGTAGTATGTAACATGTCTCTCCCAACAGTAGTATGTAACATGTCCCTCCCAGCAGTAGTATGGTAACATGTCCTCCCAGCAGTAGTATGTAACATGTCCTCCCAGCAGTAGTATGTAACATGTCTCTCCCAACAGTAGTATGTAACATGTCTCTCCCAGTAGTAGTATGTAACATGTCTCTCCCAGCAGTAGTATGTAACATGTCTCTCCCAGTAGTAGTATGGTAACATGTCTCTCCCAGCAGTAGTATGGTAACATGTCTCTCCCAACAGTAGTATGGTAACATGTCTCTCCCAGCAGTAGTATGTAACATGTCTCTCCCAGTAGTAGTATGGTAACATGTCTCTCCCAACAGTAGTATGGTAACATGTCTCTCCCAGCAGTAGTATGTAACATGTCTCTCCCAGTAGTAGTATGGTAACATGTCTCTCCCAGCAGTAGTATGGTAACATGTCTCTCCCAACAGTAGTATGTAACATGTCCCTCCCAGCAGTAGTATGTAACATGTCCCTCCCAGCAGTAGTATGTAACATGTCCCTCCCAGCAGTAGTATGGTAACATGTCTCTCCCAGCAGTAGTAGTATGGTAACATGTCTCTCCCAGCAGTGGTATGGTAACATGTCTCTCCCAGCAGTAGTATGTAACATGTCTCTCCCAGCAGTGGTATGTAAACATGTCTCTCCCAGCAGTAGTATGTAACATGTCTCTCCCAACAGTAGTATGTAACATGTCCCTCCCAGCAGTAGTATGGTAACATGTCCCTCCCAGCAGTAGTATGTAACATGTCCCTCCCAGTAGTAGTATGTAACATGTCTCTCCCAGTAGTAGTATGGTAACATGTCTCTCCCAACAGTAGTATGTAACATGTCCCTCCCAGCAGTAGTATGTAACATGTCTCTCCCAGTAGTAGTATGGTAACATGTCTCTCCCAACAGTAGTATGGTAACATGTCTCTCCCAGCAGTAGTATGGTAACATGTCTCTCCCAGTAGTAGTATGTAACATGTCCCTCCCAGTAGTAGTATGTAACATGTCTCTCCCAGTAGTAGTATGGTAACATGTCTCTCCCAACAGTAGTATGGTAACATGTCCCTCCCAGTAGTAGTATGTAACATGTCCCTCCCAGTAGTAGTATGGTAACATGTCTCTCCCAACAGTAGTATGTAACATGTCCCTCCCAGCAGTAGTATGTAACATGTCTCTCCCAGTAGTAGTATGGTAACATGTCTCTCCCAACAGTAGTATGTAACATGTCTCTCCCAGCAGTAGTATGGTAACATGTCCCTCCCAGCAGTAGTATGGTAACATGTCTCTCCCAGCAGTAGTATGGTAACATGTCTCTCCCAGCAGTAGTATGTAACATGTCTCTCCCAGTAGTAGTATGGTAACATGTCTCTCCCAACAGTAGTATGGTAACATGTCCCTCCCAGCAGTAGTATGTAACATGTCTCTCCCAGTAGTAGTATGGTAACATGTCCCTCCCAGCAGTAGTATGGTAACATGTCTCTCCCAGCAGTAGTATGGTAACATGTCCCTCCCAGCAGTAGTATGTAACATGTCTCTCCCAGTAGTAGTATGGTAACATGTCTCTCCCAACAGTAGTATGGTAACATGTCTCTCCCAGCAGTAGTATGGTAACATGTCTCTCCCAGTAGTAGTATGTAACATGTCCCTCCCAGTAGTAGTATGTAACATGTCTCTCCCAGTAGTAGTATGGTAACATGTCTCTCCCAACAGTAGTATGGTAACATGTCCCTCCCAGTAGTAGTATGTAACATGTCCCTCCCAGTAGTAGTATGTAACATGTCTCTCCCAGTAGTAGTATGGTAACATGTCTCTCCCAACAGTAGTATGTAACATGTCTCTCCCAGTAGTAGTATGGTAACATGTCTCTCCCAACAGTAGTATGTAACATGTCTCTCCCAGTAGTAGTATGGTAACATGTCTCTCCCAACAGTAGTATGGTAACATGTCCCTCCCAGCAGTAGTATGTAACATGTCTCTCCCAGCAGTAGTATGGTAACATGTCCCTCCCAGCAGTAGTATGGTAACATGTCTCTCCCAGCAGTAGTATGTAACATGTCTCTCCCAGTAGTAGTATGGTAACATGTCTCTCCCAACAGTAGTATGTAACATGTCTCTCCCAGTAGTAGTATGGTAACATGCCTCTCCCCTTGATACCCCGTGTGACTGCGGCTGGCATGCACACCAACTGGACTGTGATGTCACAGGCGTGTGTACATATCTCCTCCTCCTTCTCTCCCCCGGTAGGCTGGTCAGACCCTCTGGGACACCCGGCCCTGGGTCCCAAGTTAGATCCCCCTGGCAGGGCGGTGGGAGGAGGGGGAGGAGGGTGACATCGCTCTCCGCTGAGTGGCTCAGGTGTCAGTCTTGTGCTTTGTAATATTAAAGCAGTTGACCAGGCCTGTGTGAGTCTGTGTGTGTGTATGAGAGAGGGATATATTTAGGGATTTTATTTTCCACTCCTTGTGAGCGGACTGACGATGAGGACAGGAGAGGGAGGAGGGGGAGGGAAGTACAGTGGATTGCCTCAGAGTGAGAGCCAACAGTGGCTCTTTACACAGAGAAGGGGGAGGGAAGGGGTTGAGGGTGTCCCTCTCGTGCTGCTATGATATAGTGGGCAGGTACGTAGTGCACACACACACATTGAGTGGACAAAACATTAAGGACACCTGCTCTGTCCATGGCATAGACTGACCAGGTGAATCCAAGTGAAAGCTATGATCCCTTGTTTATGTCACCTGGTAAATCCAATTCAATCGGTGTAGATGAAGGTGAAGATACAGGTTAAAGAATGATTTTTAAGCCTTGAGACAATTGAGACATGGATTGTGTTTGTGTGCCATTCAGAGGGTGAATAGCCTTTGACCGGAGAATGGTAGTAGATGCCAGGCGCAACGGTTTGTGTCAACAACTGCAACGCTGCTGGGTTTTTCATGCTCAACTGTTTCCTGTGTGCATAAAAAATGGTGCACCACCCAAAGTGCTAGCCACTGCCCTCATTCAATGCCATTTTGACTATGCTATCTAAACTTATGAAGGGGAAGCTCTAGATAGCCCAGAATAAGCTGATCATTGTAGTATTGAGGGTGAGTCCACGTACTCACATAGGCAGGAGCTGCTTTCAGGTACTAAACTGGCTGCCTGTTGAGGCTAGCGTGTCCCAGATTAGACTAGGTTTGGTTTACAGGAGTATTTATAGTCCTGTGCCCAGATATCTAAGTGATTACTTTCCTCGTGTTAGGGATGCACACAATCACAGCACCAGATCGATCAGGTGTTGCTGATGTGTGCTTATACAGGTTCAGGAGTAATGCTGGGAAAGGTACTGTCTTGTATACTGGAGCCTCAGAATGGAATGAGTTGCCTCTGTCTATAAAAACAACGTCCTCTCTGGGCAGCTTTAAACATAAAGTAAAAATGTGTTTGATATCTTCTGTGCCCATATGAATAACTATGATGTAACTGGAATGATGAGATAGATGTTCTTCTTTGTTTTTGTTTTATTATTTCACTGCCATACAGTGTTTAACTGTGTTCCATCTTGTCATCTTGGACCACAATGGAAATAAGTCCCAGACTTTATTGTGTGTTATCCTCCATGATTTTACACATGTGCATGTATGGCTTTTTCAAGTTTTATGTGTGCTTGTCTTTTTTAAATGGTCGAATGAATAAACTGATTTAAAGACCATCTAGCCAAATTGACAGTTGTGGAAAGCATTGGAGTCAACATGGGCCAGCATCCCTGTGAAACATTTTCGACACCCAGTAGAGTCCATTCGCCAACAAATGTTGGCTGTTCTGAGGGCAAAGGGGGGTGCAACTCAATATTAGGAAGGTGTCCTTAATGTTTTGTACACTTGTGTCCATACACACACAAACACACACACATGGGAGGTGCAAACTTGACCTTTAATCAAGGACAACAACACCTGTTCTATATCCAGGTCTGTCTTACATTTAATGTGATTCTCACACCCAGTGCTATTCCACTGCTGTTAGACAGGGTTTATCCAGGGTTAGACAGGGTTTATCCAAGGTTAGACTGGGTTAGACAGTGTTAGACAGAGTTTATCCAGGGTTAGACAGGTTTATCCAGGGTTAGACTGGGTTAGACAGGGTTTATCCAGGATCAGACTGGGTTTATCCAGGGTCAGACTGGATTAGACTGGGTTAGACAGGATTTATTCAGGGTTAGACTGGGTTAGACAGGGTTAGACTGGGTTAGACCGTGTTTATTCAGGGTTAGACAGGATTTATCCAGGGTTAGACTGGGTTTATCCAAGGTTAGACTGTGTTAGACAGGCTTTATCCAGAGTTAGACTGGGTTTATCCAAGGTTAGACTGGGTTAGACAGGGTTCATCCAGGGTTAGACAGGGTTCATCCAGGGTTAGACAGGGTTTATCCAGGGTTAGACTAGGTTAGCCAGAGATTATCCCAGATTAGACTGGGTTAGACTTGGTTTATACAGGGTTAGACTGGATTAGACAGGGATTGTCCAGAGTTAGACTTGGTTTATCCAGGGTTGGACTGGGTTACACAGGGTTTATCCAGGGTTAGACTGGGTTAGACAGGGTTTATCCAGGGTTGGACTGGGTTACACAGGGTTACACAGGGTTTATCCAGGGTTGGACTGGGTTACACAGGGTTTATCCAGGGTTGGACTGGGTTACACAGGGTTTATCCAGGGTTGGACTGGGTTACACAGGGTTTATCCAGGGTTGGACTGGGTTACACAGGGTTTATCCAGGGTTGGACTGGGTTACACAGGGTTTATCCAGGGTTGGACTGGGTTACACAGGGTTTATCCAGGGTTGGACTGGGTTACACAGGGTTTATCCAGGGTTGGACTGGGTTACACAGGGTTTATCCAGGGTTGGACTGGGTTACACAGGGTTTATCCAGGGTTAGACTTGGTTTATCCAGGGTTAGACAGGGATTGTCCAGAGTTAGACTTGGTTTATCCAGGGTTGGACTGGGTTACACAGGGTTTATCCAGGCTGGTTGATTGTCATGTCCTGCAGCATATCATAACTGTCGTTTTAGGAAGGTTACCAAACCATTTTCTGTCAATGAAACAGAGCTCGTAATTCAATCGCTGTTTCCAAAGAACGCTTGATTCAACCATATCGAATAAATATATACATATATTTTTTAAATTTAACTAGGCAAGTCAGTTAAGAACAAATTCTTATTTACAAGACAGCCTACCCCAGCCAAACCCAGACAACGCTGGGCCAATTGTGCGCCTGGATTCGAATCAGGGACTGTAGTGACGCCTCTTGCACTGAGATGCAGTGCCTTAGAACGCTGCGCCACTCGGAAGCCACGTTCGAAATTTAAAGGTAATTTCTGCTTGAGCCGACATATAGTGTTTACCGTGAATGCAGTCTTAGTGAATGCGGGAACATTGCCTTTAAATTTCAATCCGATATAGGGCAGATCTTTCACGATACGGGTCAATTCTAGGCCTCACTCTCTATTTTCTACTCCCCCTTTCTCTCATTCTCTTTATATTACTGCATCTCTCTCTCTTTCTCTGCATTCTCACAGAACCAGTTAGAGGAGCGTCTTTAATCGGGTGCCAGGATGTTGTAGGAAGGTCATGTAAGGTCTTTGTAGTTAACAATAGTTGGACGAGATCCAGCAGGTTGGTTTCTTATGAAATTATGGGGCCATGTATCGTGACACACACATTCTGAAATTGTATTCCCCCCTCAGTTTTTCATTGGAATGTGATACAAAACGAGACAACGTTGTGCTTTAGGGCCATGTGGTTGCCTCCAAGCGGTGGTGTAAGCTGTTTGGAGAGTTTATCCGACTGGATAAAAAATAAATGATAATAATTATGTCCCCCCCACTTCTAAAACCAAAGTTACGCCCCTGGACAAAGAAGCATACGCATACATGTATGTGCCGTGACTGAATATTTCAATTTTGTCTGGCTGCCTAGTGATTGGCTGAGCTCTTTAAGTGTTACATCACCCACCACAACTGTAGATTTGAATTTTGGAGCTGATTTGCATATTGCAGTCCACTGGAGGTGGGGCACGAAGGCAGGTATGATCTGTGAGTGGGTCTGTATGCATGCATGCATGTGTTAGACTTGGTGTAAAGATACTTTGAGCATACAAACCATGAGGCACGCAAAACAGATGATTCTACTGAACCCCATTTTTTATGCCCAATGCAAAAAAATTAATATTATAATAACATTCATGAATAAGGCTATATAAATGCTTATACATTCTTTATACATTACTGTAACTGTCACGTTTATTTCCTTTGTTTTGTCATTATTTAGTATGGTCAGGGCGTGAGTTGGGGTGGGCAGTCTATGTTTGTTTTTCTATGATTTGGGTATTTCTATGTTTCGGCCTAGTATGGTTCTCAATCAGAGGCAGGTGTCATTAGTTGTCTCTGATTGAGAATCATACTTAGGTAGCCTGGGTTTCACTGTGTGTTTGTGGGTGATTGTTCCTGTCTCTGTGTTTGCACCAGATAGGACTGTTTGGGGTTTTCATGTTTCTTGTTTTTGTATTCAGTTGTTCATGTGTACATTTACGTATTAAAAGAACCATGAACCACGCCGCACATTGGTCCTCTGATCCTTTTCGCCTCTCCTCTTCGGAAGAAGAGGAGGAAATCCCTTACAGTAACTGTTGTAAACGCTCCTGGAATGCTTATAAACATTTCCAAGGTAGGAAAACAACAATAGGTTCATTTGAGTAAACTATCACTTTAAACCCCTGTGTAAAACACTTGTGATTTGACCCATTAGAAGACTTGAGCATTAGCTATTGCAGCACTGACATGGTGCCTAGTCAAAAAGCCACTTGGCTCTAGGTCACGTGTAGGGTACTTCATACACTCTGAGAAAAAAAGGTGCTGTCTAGAACCTAAAAGGGTTATTTGACTGTCCACATAGGAGAATCCTTTGGAGAACCCTTTTTGGTTCTATATAGAACCCGTTTCACAGAGGGTTCTATATAGAACACAAAAGGGTTCTACCTGGAACCAAATGGGTTCTCCTATGGAAACAGCCAAAGAACCCTTTTGGAACCCTTTTTTCTAAGAGGGTATGGCTCCAACCAGTGTTTCAGCCTGCAGCAGCAGTGTTTAGCTGTGTGTGACCAACAGATAACAGATAACACACTACCATACAGTTCACACATCCTCCAGTGGTATTTCAGAACCTCCTCTCCCAGACAAACAGCTAGCAGCAGATTTGCCTATATTGGGCTGATTTGAGTACTTTGACGGAGGCCTTTGTAGTGGTAAAGATCTGTTCTAAGCCGATGTGTGTGACGAGAGGGGCTTGAATCCATGCATGTTGTCGTATAAGTGCAAATATGTGTATTGTAAATGTGTGTTGCGCGTACCTGTGTATGTGGGTTCATGTCTCTGTGTGTGTGTGTGCACCAGGCCTGGGTTCAAATACTTTAAACAAATATATAAATTAATTTGATATACATTTCAAAGTAAGTATTAGGAAATTATTTTAAAATACTAAATACAATTATAAGTAGTTGTTTCGAGCCACATTATTTGAAAATACAAAAATACACAGAAAATAGTATTCAAGCATTCAAATACTCAACAACAAAAAAAGTACTCAGGTCTGGTTTGCAGATGTGTGCGCAGTGTGTGTGTGTGTGTGTGTGTGTGTGTGTGTGTGTGTGTGTGTGTGTGTGTGTGTGTGCGCACGCACGCACGTGCGTGATGTTGTAATGACGTCTTGGTTCTCCAGGAATCTTTGTCCTCTGGCCTGAAGCCTTGTGCTTCTACTCAAATAGCTTTTAGGACATACATGTTCTCCCCCATGCAAGGCATCCTGCCCTACCTCAAACACCAACACTGACAATGAACTAGCTGACCCTCAAATCTGATCATTATTTTGGGAGTGAGGTGAGGAAAAGTGAATAGGAGGAGAAGCCTCACCTGTTTTCTCGTCATCTGTTTTCTCTCGCTGCTCCTTACACACTCAGACATGAATAAATAAAGGAGTAAAACAAACAAGTGAGAGAGTGACTGCAGGGGGAGAAAAGTGCTGACTTGCAGATTTCTCTCTCTGAGATTTGTCTCAGTGAATGATTGATGAATGGGGAGAGACATGAGATGTGTGAGTGAGAGAGAGACAGAGAAAGAGAGAGAGAGAGAGAGAGAGAGAGAGAGAGAGAGAGAGAGAGAGAGAGAGAGAGAGAGAGAGAGAGAGAGAGAGAGAGAGAGAGAGAGAGAGAGAGAGAGAGAGAGAGAGAAGAGACACCGTGATTCTGTGAGTAGTGGACACACAGTACACACACACACACACACACACACACTCTTGTCTCTGTGAATGTATTATTGAGAGGCTATGAAACAGAGGGAAACAGAGGAACTCTTCTGTTTAGCAGGCAGCTCATTATAAATGAATGACCCTGTTGCATATTCATAAGTTAGTTGCTGTGCTTCTCTGTGATTTGCTGTCGAACAGAAATAACTTTGTTTTGACTAAACAGGAACACAGAGCATAGGATCGTCTTTTAAATGCTTTGATTTTTAAACAGCATGTTTACTTTAACGAACCAGGAAGTTTGTGTGTGTGTGTTTGTGTGTGTGTAGGTTTGAGTTAAGTTGCCTGAAGTTAGGAACACACATGCATGCACTCATGCATTTAAGTGTGTGTGTGTGTTGGGGATGGGTAGTACGGGGTAGATGTCACTTCTCATAACATCACAACACGACTGAGACTCTATTATTCATGAGATCAATGCTGAGATTCAACCAGCCCTGATATAACCTGTCCTCCTCTGGCACTGTGTTTCTATCCTCCATCTATCCATCCCTCCCTTCATCCATCCCTCCATCCCTTCATCCATCCCTCCATCCATCCATCCCTCCATCCCTCCATCCATCCCTCCATCTATCCCTCCATCCCTCCATCTATCCCTCCCTCCCTTCATCCCTCCATCCTTCCCTCCCTCCCTTCATCCCTCCATCCATCCATCCCTCCATCCATCTATCCCTCCATCCCTCCATCCATCTATCCCTCCATCCATCCATCCATCCATCCCCCATCCATCCATCCCTCCATCCATCCATCCCCCATCCATCCCTCCATCCATCTATCCCTCCATCTATCCCTCCATCCCTTCATCCATCCCTCCATCCCTTCATCCATCCATCCCTCCATCCATCCCTCCCTCCCTCCATCCATCCATCCATCCCTTCAGGTTGGTCCAGTAAAGTGCTATTCCACTACTGTTAGACTGGGTTAGACAGAGTTGGTCCAGGCTGGTTGTATGATGATTGTCATGTTCTACAGGATATTATTACTGTCATTTTTGGAAGACTGATGAACTTGTTGCCATTTTATGAGGCCAACCTGCTGGACCACATTTTTATTATCAACTACAAAGACCTTACACTGAGACAGTGAGCACTTAACTCACTCTTTGTTTTTCACAGAACTTGCACGGTCTCTTTTGAAATTCCAATGGAACTCCGTATCTGTTTACTACAGAATGTACTCTCTGTTTCTTAGTGTAAGCTCTTTGTAGTTGATAACAGTTGGATGAGATCCAGCAGGTTGGCCTGGGGACGAGGTTAGGAGGACAGACACTGTGTCTGGTGGCAGTTAAACATCACTGACATGAGTTTTATTGATGGCAGTGTTTATAGTGTAGCAGTAACATTAATTCAGTGTGAAACATACCCAGCAAACCGGGAACATTCCCAGAACAGTAGCTAAGATTCCCATTCCTGTTTAGATAGGGTTTTATCGAACATTAGGATAACATTCCCAGAACAGTAGCTAAGATTCCCATTCCTGTTTAGATAGGGTTTTATCGAACATTAGGATAACATTCCCAGAACAGTAGCTAAGATTCCCATTCCTGTTTAGATAGGGTTTTATCGAACATTAGGATAACATTCCCAGAACAGTAGCTAAGATTCCCATTCCTGTTTAGATAGGGTTTTATCGAACATTAGGATAACATTCCCAGAACAGTAGCTAAGATTCCCATTCCTGTTTAGATAGGGTTTTATCGAACATTAGGATAACATTCCCAGAACAGTAGCTAAGATTCCCATTCCTGTTTAGATAGGGTTTTATCGAACATTAGGATAACATTCCCAGAACAGTAGCTAAGATTCCCATTCCTGTTTAGATAGGGTTTTATCGAACATTAGGATAACATTCCCAGAACAGTAGCTAAGATTCCCATTCCTGTTTAGATAGGGTTTTATCGAACATTAGGATAACATTCCCAGAACAGTAGCTAAGATTCCCATTCCTGTTTAGATAGGGTTTTATCGAACATTAGGATAACATTCCCAGAACAGTAGCTAAGATTCCCATTCCTGTTTAGATAGGGTTTTATCGAACATTAGGATAACATTCCAAAAACAGTCAAAGAATGTATTTCATAACATCTTTTTTTTCTGAAATATCCTTGGAATGTGGTTCTCACATTGTAACAACCACCACAGAACATTCCCCAAAAGTTCTCATTAGGTTTCCAGGCAGTGTAATAACAATAATAATGTCCCAGTAATGTTTTCCCAGCAAACCAAAATTGGTTCTGTGAAAGTTCCCAGAACATTCGTTAGGTTGCAGCCAATTTTCTCATAACACAAAAACTGTCCAGTCGTGCTGATGATTATACAATGTTTGTATAAAACAATCACCAAACATTTAGTCTGTTCTTTAAAGGTTAGCTGAGCCTCAATTGCACAGTGTATTTAAAAGACACATGGTTAAAGAATATGTGGAATTGAACCTGACACCTTCAGCTCTGCATCCAGATCAGTAACTCTCTGTGCTACCAGGAGATAACTGTGGCCTTGTGGTTTTTTCTCAGTCTAATACGGTCAATCAGGACACCGAACACAATTTCAGAGTGATTCAAATGTTCCCATCCTCTTCATATGCTCTTTGTAACACTGGGTTTTATCCTTTTCCTCTTTCCTTCTGTCTTGTGTGACCATTTTAATTGAAAAACATAACAGTAAGGTACTCAATTGTTACACATAAATTATTTGATATTGAACCAAAAACTGCAATATCAAATAATTTCAAGATTATTGCATTGAACCAGAAATTGTTTTTGTACATTTACTATTTACTACATTTACTACTATCTTCATTTTTCAGAATGGATATTGCATGCATTTATTTGTATGTTTTGATTGAAATTGAGAAAATGTACAAATGTTTTCTTATTTAGTTTGAAGGTTCTGAGTCTGTATTTAAGATGCTCACTGAACACGTGATGTAGAAAGAAAAGGATCAAACACCGTGTTACAAGTACACAGCATAAGAATAGGATGGAAACATTTGAATAACTGTGAAATTGTGTTCTGTGTTCTGATGAACTATATTAGAAGAACAAAACACAATAGCACAGCTATCACCTGTTGTCACAGAGGGTTACTGATCTGGCTGCAGAGCTGGAAACTACACATTCAATCACACATATTACAGAAAAATCCAGATGAAAATCCTGTTGTCACATCCTGACCATAGTTTGCTTTGTATGTTTCTATGTTTTGTTTGGTCAGGGTGTGATCTGAGTGGGTATTCTATGTTGTGTGTCTAGTTTGTCTATTTCTGTGTTTGGCCTGATATGGTTCTCAATCAGAGGCAGGTGTTAGTCATTGTCTCTGATTGGGAACCATATTCAGGTAGCCTGTTTGGTGTTGGGTTTTGGTGGGTGATTGTTCCTGTCTTTGTGTTTGTTACACCAGATAGGGCTGTTTTTGGTTTTTCACGTTTCTTGGTTTTGTATATTGTTCTATTTTCATCTTTATTAAAGATGTATTTAAATAACAACGCTGCGTTTTGGTCCGCCTCTCCTTCAACAGAAGAAAGCCGTGACACCTGTGTTTCTGTCAATTTTTTGTTTGTTATATTTCGGTCTTCTGTGATGTATATAAAGTGTAATATTGGGATGAAAACTCAAAATGTAATACATTTCAACTCTATATCTGACATGGTACAGGTGTCTTCTTTTTTTAAGCCCATAACCATGTGTGTGAGGTGTATACTTTTGTTTCAAAGCATATTTGTTTAAGACTAACAAGAAACACTCTGTGTGACCCTGATTTAGCCCACTGCGGTAATTAAGGAGCTACAAATGTTCATGCTGAGACTGTTGTGGTAATATTAGGTCAAACTTAAATCGAAATGTTCTTGAAGTCTTCTGTGGACTTCCAAGACAAGGTAAAATGTATATTGTGTGAACATCAATGGAATATTATGTTGAACCTAAACAAATTTGCTATGAACGTCCTAAAAACAGACTTATTTGGAAAATGTGCAACATTGTGGGAATGCTCTCTGCAACCTATGTGAATGTCGTAAGAATATTCTTACAACTCCCATAACTTAATGAAAAGTTCTGGAAACCTTTAAAGAACTTAGACCAGGTGTTTTGCCAACATTATTACAACATTATAGGAATGTCCTGTGCAACCTAACTTAAACATTGTATGAATGTCATCACAACTGAGCATATTTTGTGTTTTGGGAACCTATGTCTTGTAATGTACCCACACTGTTCCCACAACCTAATTAAATGTTCTGGGAACCTTTTAAAGTCCTCAAAAAAGTATGTTCTGTCAACATTCTTGCAACATCAAAGGAATGCTTTGTGCTCCCTGATACAAATGTTTTCTAAATGTCAGCACAACTGGACAGGTTTAGTGTTTTGGGAATCTCCTGGCACATCACCATAATGTTCCCCGAACCTAAAGAAACATTCTGGGAGCCTTTAAGGAACAGATGAAATGTGTCTGGAATAGTTCTTGTAACATCAGGTGAATGTTTTATACAAACATTCTACAATCTTCAGCATGACTGGATAGTTTTTGTGTTATTAGAACATTTGTAGCGACCTAACAAATGTTCTGGAACTTTCACAGAGGCAAGTAGCTGGTGAAGACTGATGGGAATGTTGAAACAGGAGCGTTGAGATGCCAGGGATGGGGACAGCTTGGGAGAGAGGGAGAGAAAGTGAGATGGGAATGTTGAAACAGGAGCGTTGAGATGCCAGGGATGGGGACAGCTTGGGAGAGAGGGAGAGAAAGTGAGATGGGAATGTTGAAACAGGAGCGTTGAGATGCCAGGGATGGGGACAGCTTGGGAGAGAGGGAGAGAAAGTGAGATGGGAAGAGATGGAGGGAGTGGGTGAAGAAACCGTTTCTCTGTCACCTCTCCGGGGCAGTCCTGCTGGGGAGAGAGGGGTAGGGTGCTTGGGGAAAGAGGGGTAGGAGGTTTGGGGAGAAGGCGTAGGGGGTTTGGGGAGAGGGGTACTGACCTCCTGGGGATTTGAGCTGGTATGGTGCTGCGTCTGTGATTTGTCTGAATCCCATCTCGGCATGATGAGAAAACCAGCGAGTTTTACACACACACACACACACACACACACACACACACACACACACACACACACACACACACACACACACACACACACACACACACACACACACACACACACACACACACACACACACACACACACACACACACACACACAGCCAAACAAGCTGTTCACTCCTGCTTTTAGCAAGCTGCTTGTACGCTCGACTGATCAGATGGCAGCCAGAAACATGCTGTCAGATCTTATAGCCTCTACCTGCCTGTTCATCTCTCAGAAACACAGGGCAGCCCTGGAGCTAACAACAACTCTCTGTCTTCTTCTTCCACCTCTTCCTCCTCCTCCTCCTCCTCGACACCCTCCCCCCGGTGTTCCTGGTGCTCCTATGCTCCGTGTTCCTTCATGTGGAAAACAATTGCAGCGTGCGGAGCATCGTAGCGACAGAGCTGGGATTATCCGTGCAGCTCCCGGAACCAGGATCCTGGCCTCGCGCTGCTCTCTCCCAGGAACATGAAATATGCACCTGCTACACGGATAAACAGCACACTGGAACACTGGAGTAAGGAACACAGCCTGAGAGTCCCACCACACACACACTTGGACACCAGACACTCACCAGACACTCAACACACACACACACCACACACACACACCACACACACACCAGATACTCATCAGGCACTCACCACACACACACACACACACTCACACACACACACACACACACACACACACACACACACACACACACACACACACACACACACACACACACACACACACACACACACACACACACACACACACACACACACACCAGACACTCACCACACAGACACACACACACACATACACACACACACACACACCAGACACTCACCACGCAGACACATTCACACACACACACACACACACACCAGACACTCACCACACAGACACACACACAATAATACTCGAGGGAGAGTACGGCAGCCCCTATGCTCTCTAATTGTCACCCTGTCTGAAACTCATAGCTGTTGCCACGTCTGTCTGTATGTCCATCTCAATATGTGTAAGCAGAGCTCCAGTCTTCATGTGTACCTGTGTGTATCGAGTTGTTATGGAAAAACTCCCAGAGATTCCCATTGCTACCCACAATGCCTCAGCCCTAAGAACTACAATTGAGACGTCATCTCCGGGTGACTGTCATCTGCCTGTGATGTCAGAACTAGAGTGTGTGTGCTGGGGGGAGGCTGTGATGTCAGAACTAGAGTTTGTGTGCTGGGCAGAGGCTGTGATGCGTACACACGTGCATGTTGGTGTGGGCTATGATGTCACTGGGCCGTGGTCAGGGCTGTGCTGCGTGCACGTCTGGTTCCACTTCCTGGCCTGCTGGAACTGTCACATCTGGGCTGGGATCCCAGGGGAAGGATGGGAAACGGGCCACTATTGTCCCCAGTGTCCAGTCACTGGAGCCGCAATGGAGGGAACAGACCTCAGACAGACAGAGAGAGTCAGAGAGAGAGAGGATCTGACCCTGTGGCGTGTGTATTCTGACGTTGTTCCCCCTCCTTCTTACTCCTGTGTGTGTTGTGATATCGTCACACACATCCGTCAGAGAGGAGTGTGTGTGTGTACAACATCACAGAGGGGAAACAGTTGTGACGCTGTCACACCACCCACCACTACAAGGCTAGCTTGGAAAGCTCTGGCTCTAACATGGAACTAAATCACACACACACACACACACACACACACACACACACACACACACACACACACACACACACACACACACACACACACACACACACACACACACACACACACACACACACACCAACCACAGTTTTTTTGCTCTACTGTGGTTAACCATGGTATGACTATCCCTGGCTCCTGGACTGTCCTGTTGAGGGTTGTTCCATGGCTGTGTGGAGCTGAGTCATGTATTCTTGCGTCCACGGCCCTGTATGCGTGTGTTTTTGGGACAAACAGAACCACACAGACACACAGCATGCGGTGCCATTGAGTTTAAACAGTGGCCTCCTACACTGACGTGAACATGCTGTTGGCTAAACACACCATATTCATGACCTTGTCACTCTGTCATACCCACAGGTTGAAACAAAACACGGTTACACACACACACGGTCACAAACAGTCACGCAGCCAAACACACATATGCATGCACTGTACACACACGCACGCACGCACACACACACACACACACACACACACACACAAATTATGTCTTTGTTGACAATGAGTGAGCCAGGGGCCAACACACCTGTAGCTTCAGAGATGAGCGAAACAAAGAGAGAGAGAGAAGAAAGAAAGAAAGAGAGGAAAAAGAGAGCGAGGAGAGGGGAGAGAGAGGCGAAATAGAGAGAGAGAGAGAGAGAGAGAGAGAGAGAGAGAGAGACCAAATAAATGCTTCACAGAGTTCAAGTAACAGACACATCTCAACATCA
The DNA here is from genome assembly GCF_034236695.1 of Oncorhynchus nerka. NCBI lineage: Eukaryota > Metazoa > Chordata > Actinopteri > Salmoniformes > Salmonidae > Oncorhynchus > Oncorhynchus nerka. Next base: position 19,555,324 of record NC_088409.1, read on the forward strand.
GCTGTTCAGTGGAGGCTGCGTGAAACAGGCCTTCATGGTCGAATTGCTGCAAATAAACCACTACTAAAAGACACCAATAAGAAGAAGAGACTTGCTTGGGCCAAGAAACACGAGCAATGGACATTAGACTGGGGGAAATCTGTCCTTGGTCTGATGAGTACAAATGTAAGATTATTTGTTCCAACCGCTGTGTCTTTGTGACACACTGAGTAGGTGAACGTGTGATCTCCACATGCGTAGTTTCTACCGTGAAGCATGGAGGAGGAGGTGTGATGGTGTGGGGGTGCTTTGCTGGTGACACTGCCAGTGATTTATTTAGAATTCAAGGCACACTTAACCAGCATGGCTACCACAGCATTCTGCAGCGATACACCATCCCATCTGGTTTGCGCTTAGTGGGACTATCATTTGTTTTTCAACAGGACAATGAAGGAAAAGCAGTCAACAAGTGCTCAGCATATGTGGGAACACCTTTAAAAAAGAATTCACCTTTATTTAACCAGGTAGGCCAGTTGAGAACAAGTTCTCATTTACAACATCGACCTGGCCAAGATAATGCAAAGCAGTGTGACACAAACAACAACACAGAGTTACACATGGAATTAACAAACATACAGTCAATAACACAAAAGTCTATATACAGTGTGTGCAAATGAGATAAGGGAGGTAAGGCAACAAATAGGCCATAGTGGCAAAATAATTACAATTTAGCAATTAAACACTGGAGTGATAGATGTGCAGAAGATGATGTGCAAGTAGAGATACTGGTGTGCAAAGGAGCAAAACATTTTAAATAAAAGTATGGAGATGAGGTAGTTGGATGGGCTATTTACAGATGGGCTATGTACGGGTGCAGTGATCTGTGAGCTGCTCTGACAGCTGGTGCTTAAAGTTAGAGAGGGAGATGTGAGTGTCACGCCCTGGTCTAAGTATTTTGTGTTTTACTTCATGTATTGGGTCAGGCCAGGGTGTGGCATGGAGTTTTTGTATTGTGGTGTGTTTTGTCATGGGGTTTTGGTGTGTATGTATTTGGGATTGTAGCTAGTGGGGTTATCTAGCAAAGTCTATGGCTGTCTGGAGTGGTTCTCAATCAAAGGCAGGTGCTTATCGTTGTCTCTGATTGGGAACCATATTTAGGCAGCCATATTCTTTGAGTTTGTCGTGGGTGATTGTCCTTAGTGTCTTTGTTCCTGTCGCTGTATTTAGTTGACAAGTATAGGCTGTTTTCGGTTTTCATTACGTTTATTGTTTTGTAGTGTTTTGTGTTTATTCGTATTTACGTTTGTTTTCATTAAACATGGATCGCAATCTACACGCTGCAGTTTGGTCCGACTCTCCTTCACCACACCTAGAAAGCCGTTACAGAATCACCCACCACACACAGACCGAGCAGCGTGTTAACAGGCAGCGACAGCTTGAACAGCGAAGGGAGGACGTTATGGACAGTAGAGGCAAGGATTATACGACGTGGGAAGAAATCGACAGGTGGGCGGCCGACCCAGAGAGAGTGCAGGAGCCCGCCTGGGATTCGCTAGAGCAATGCGAAGAGGGCTATAGGCGAATGGAGTCAAAAAGAAAAACACGGCGGCGCAGAGCGAAAACCGAAAGTAACCCCCAAATATTTATTGGGGGAGGGCTCAGAGGGAGAGTGGCTGAGTCAGGAGTCAGACCTGAGCCAACTCTCCCTGTTAATCGTGAGGAGCAGCTGCAGTGGGAGAGGCTGCACCACTTGGAGAATTGGACATGGGAGGAAGAACTGGACGGAAAAGGACCCTGGGCTCAGCCTGGAGAATATCGCCGCCCCAAGGAGGAACTAGAGGCGGCTAAAGCGGAGAGGCGCTGGTATGAGGAGGCAGCACGGCGACGCGGATGGAAGCCCAAAAAGCAGCCCAAAAAAATTATTGGGGGGGGGCTTAATGGGAGTATGGCTATGCCAGGTAGGAGACCTGCGCAAACTCCCTGTGCTTTCCGGTGGGCTAGAGAGACCGGGCAGACACCGTGTTATGCTATGGAGCACAAGTTGTTTCCAGTGCGGGTGCATAGCCCGGTGCGGTACAAACCAGCCCTTCGTATTGGCCGGGCTAGAGTGGGCATCGAGCCAGGTAAGGTTGTGCAGGCTCGGTGCTCAAGAGCTCCAGTGCGCCTGCACGGTCCGGTCTATCCAGAGCCACCTCCACACACCAGTCCTCCGGTAGCAGCTCCCCGCACCAGGCTTCCTGTGCGTGTCCTCGATCCAGTACCACCAGTTCCAGCACCACGCACCAGGCCTTCAGTGCGCCTCGCCTGTTCACCGCAGCCAGCGCTTTTCTCCTCTCCTGCGCTGCTGGAGTCTCCCGCCTGTTTAGCGCAGTCAGAGCCTTTCTCCTCTACAGCGCTGCCGGAGCCTCCCGCCTGTTCAGCGCAGCCAGAGCCTTCCTCCTCTACAGCGCTGCAGGAGCCTCCCGCCTGTTTAGCGCAGCCAGAGCCTTTCTCCTCTCCTGCGCTGCCGGAGTCTCCTGCCTGTTCAGCGCAGCCAGAGCTGCCAGCTACATGGAGAAGCCAGAGCTGCCAGCCTGCATGGAGCAGCCAGAGCTGTCAGTCTGCATGGAGCAGCCAGAGCTGTCAGTCTGCATGGAGCAGCCAGAGCTGTCAGTCTGCATGGAGCAGCCAGAGCTGTCAGTCTACATGGTGCAGTCAGAGCTGTCAGTCTGCAGGAAGCAGCCAGAGCTGTCAGTCTACATGGAGCAGCCAGAGTTGTCAGTCTGCATGGAGCAGCCAGAGCTGCCAGTCTGCATGGAGCAGCCAGAGCTGCCAGTCTGTAAGGAGCTGCCAGTCTGCATGGAGCTGCCAGTCTGCAAGGAGCAGCCAGAGCTGTCAGTCTACATGAAGCAGCCAGAGCTGTCAGTCTGCAAGGAGCTGCCAGTCTGCAAGGAGCTGTCAGTCTGCAAGGAGCTGTCAGTCTGCAAGGAGCTGTCAGTCTGCAAGGAGCCGCCAGTCTGCCCAGCACCGCCAGTGCCGCCAGTCTGCCCAGCGCCGCCAGTCTGCCCAGCGCCGCCAGTGCCCCCAGTCTGCCCAGCGCCGCCAGTGCCCCAGTCTGCCCAGCGTCGCCAGTCTGCCCAGCGCCGCCAGTGCTCCCAGTCTGCCCAGCGCCGCCAGTCTGCCCAGCATCGCCAGTCTGCCCAGCACCGCCAGTCTGCCCAGCCCCGCCAGTCTGCCCAGCGTCGCCAGTCTGCCCAGCGTCGCCAGTCTGCCCAGCGCCCGCCAGTCTGCCCAGCGCCGCCAGTCTGCCCAGCGCCGCCAGTCTGCCCAGCGTCGCCAGTCTGTCAGGATCAGTTAGATCCACCAGTCAGCCAGGATCCACCAGTCTGCCAGGATCCGCCAGAAGTGCCAGTCGGCCAGGATCTGCCAGTAGTGCCAGTCGGCCAGGATCTGCCAGTCGGCCAGGATCCGCTAGTCAGCCAGGATCTGCCAGTCAGCCAGGATTCGCCAGTCAGCCAGGATCCACCAGTCAGCCAGGATCCGCCAGTCAGCCAGGATCTGCCGGAACCACCAGCCAGCCAGGATCTGGTGGATCCATCAACCTGCCTGAGCTTCTTCTCACTCCTGAGCTTTCTCTCACTCCTGAGCTTCTTCTCACTCCTGAGCTTCTTCTCACTCCCGAGCTTTCTCTCACTCCCGAGCTTTCTCTCACTCCCGAGCTTCCCCTCAGTCCCGAGCTGCCTCAGTCCCGAGCTGTCCTTCAGTCCCGATCTGCTCCTCAGTCCAGTGGGGTTCTGGGTGAGGACTACTAGGCCATGGTCGGCGGCGAGGGTGGTCTATCCAGGGACGCGAGGAGAGGGGACTAAGACATTGACTGAGTGGGTTCCACGCCCCGCGCCGGAGCCGCCACCATGGACAGACGCCCACCCGGACCCCTCCCTATTGTTTTGAGGTGCGTTCGGGAGTCCGCACCTTAGGGGGGGGTTCTGAGAGAGAGAGAGAGAGAGAGAGAGAGAGAGAGAGAGAGAGAGAGAGAGAGAGAGAGAGAGAGAGAGAGACCAAATAAATGCTTCACAGAGTTCAAGTAACAGACACATCTCAACATCAGCTGTTCAGTGGAGGCTGCGTGAAACAGGCCTTCATGGTCGAATTGCTGCAAATAAACCACTACTAAAAGACACCAATAAGAAGAAGAGACTTGCTTGGGCCAAGAAACACGAGCAATGGACATTAGACTGGGGGAAATCTGTCCTTGGTCTGATGAGTACAAATGTAAGATTATTTGTTCCAACCGCTGTGTCTTTGTGACACACTGAGTAGGTGAACGTGTGATCTCCACATGCGTAGTTTCTACCGTGAAGCATGGAGGAGGAGGTGTGATGGTGTGGGGGTGCTTTGCTGGTGACACTGCCAGTGATTTATTTAGAATTCAAGGCACACTTAACCAGCATGGCTACCACAGCATTCTGCAGCGATACACCATCCCATCTGGTTTGCGCTTAGTGGGACTATCATTTGTTTTTCAACAGGACAATGAAGGAAAAGCAGTCAACAAGTGCTCAGCATATGTGGGAACACCTTTAAAAAATAATTCACCTTTATTTAACCAGGTAGGCCAGTTGAGAACAAGTTCTCATTTACAACTTCGACCTGGCCAAGATAATGCAAAGCAGTGTGACACAAACAACAACACAGAGTTACACATGGAATTAACAAACATACAGTCAATAACACAAAAGTCTATATACAGTGTGTGCAAATGAGATAAGGGAGGTAAGGCAACAAATAGGCCATAGTGGCAAAATAATTACAATTTAGCAATTAAACACTGGAGTGATAGATGTGCAGAAGATGATGTGCAAGTAGAGATACTGGTGTGCAAAGGAGCAAAACATTTTAAATAAAAGTATGGGGATGAGGTAGTTGGATGGGCTTTTTACAGATGGGCTATGTACGGGTGCAGTGATCTGTGAGCTGCTCTGACAGCTGGTGCTTAAAGTTAGAGAGGGAGATGTGAGTGTCACGCCCTGGTCTAAATATTTTGTGTTTTTCTTCATGTATTGGGTCAGGCCAGGGTGTGGCATGGAGTTTTTGTATTGTGGTGTGTTTTGTCTTGGGGTTTTGGTGTGTATGTATTTGGGATTGTAGCTAGTGGGGTTATCTAGCAAAGTCTATGGCTGTCTGGAGTGGTTCTCAATCAGAGGCAGGTGCTTATCGTTGTCTCTGATTGGGAACCATATTTAGGCAGCCATATTCTTTGAGTTTGTCGTGGGTGATTGTCCTTAGTGTCTTTGTTCCTGTCGCTGTATTTAGTTGACAAGTATAGGCTGTTTTCGGTTTTCATTACGTTTATTGTTTTGTAGTGTTTTGTGTTTATTCGTATTTACGTTTGTTTTCATTAAACATGGATCGCAATCTACACGCTGCAGTTTGGTCCGACTCTCCTTCACCAAACCTAGAAAGCCGTTACAGTGAGTCTCCAGCTTCAGGGATTTTTGCAATTCGTTCCAGTCATTGGCAGCAGAGAACTGAAAGGAAAGGCAGCCAAAGAAGAATTGGCTTTGGGGCTGACCAGTGAAATATACCTGCTGGAGCGCATGCTACGTGTGGGTGCTGCTATGGTGACCAGTGAGCAGATAAGGCGGAGCTTTACCTAGCAAAGACTTATAGATGACCTGGAGCCAATGGATTTGGCGACGAATATGAAGAGAGTGTCAGCCAACGAGAGCATACAGGTCACAGTGGTGGGTGGTATATGGGGCTTTGGTGACAAAATGAATGTCACTGTGATAGACTGCATCCAATTTGCTGAGTAAAGTGTTGGAGGCTATTTTGTAAATTATATTGCCGAAGTCAAGGATCGGTAGGATAGTCAGTTTTACGAGGGTATGTTTGGCAGCATGAGTGAAGAATGCTTTGTTGCGAAATAGGAAGCTGATTCTAGATTTAACTTTGGATTGGAGATGTTTGATGTGAGTTTGGAAGGAGAGTTTACAGTCTAACCAGACACCTAGGTATTTGTATTTGTCCACATATTCTAAGTCAGAACCGTCCAGAGTAGTGATGCTGGATGGGCGGGCAGGTGGGGGCAGCGATCGGTTGAAGAGCATGCATTTAGTTTTACTTGCATTTAAGAGCAGTTGGAGGCCACAGAAGGAGAGTTGGACACAGTGTCCAAAGAAGGGCCAGAAGTATACAGAATGGTGTCATCTGCGTAGAGGTGGATCAGAGAATCACCAGCAGATATATAGATATATACATGACAAGATGAAGACAAAGACATCTGACTGCTACGCCATCTTGGATTAGGATCCTTCAAGACTGTTGGAAAAGCATTCCAGGTGAAGCTGGAATGCCAAGAGTGAGCAAAACTGTCATCAAGGCAAAGGGTGGCTATTTTGAAGAATGAAGAAGTGTTTTTAACACTTTTTTGGTTCCTACATGATTCCATATGTGTTATTTCATCATTTTTATGTCTTCACTATTTTACTATTATACTATTATACACTATTAGACTGACTTGTCTAGTTAAATAAAGGTTAACAAAAATTAAAATAAATACTACAATGTAGAAAATAGTAAAAAATGTAGAAAAACCCTTAAATGAGTATGTGTCCAAACTTTTGACTGGTACTGTATGTTTCCCATGCCAATAAAGCCCCTTAAATTGAAATTGAAATTGAATTGAGAGAGAGACTGCAAGAGAGAGAGGGAGACTGAGAGAGACAGAGAGATAAACAGAGAGAGAGACATAGAGAGAGACATAGAGGGGTTAGAAGGACACTTTCTGGTACTGTTGCTGTTCAGCTCTTCAGTCTGACTGTTCAGGGTTAAATAATAATATAGTCATGTGGTCAACTGTCACCACAATGAATCCTCTACTCTCCCTTTCTCTCCTTTACATTCTCCCTCTCTCTTTTACCTCCAGGGTGCACTATGTGCCATCGTCTAAGCAATAATAATAATCTCTACTGCCTTTTTCAAATATAATCCTTACTATTGGAGAAGGAGAATGTTATCTTTAACTTGGCACTGAAACTAGGTTAGACATTTAAGACTGTGTCATACACTATGTGTGACTGACCATCACACTCATCTTTTTATACCCAACTCATCCATCTCACCCCTTCGCCTTTCTCAGACACTCATAGTGAGCCAGGACACAACCTCTACCAGAACATCCCTCCCTCCTCCTCCCCCCTCTCACCTTCTCCTCCTAGACTCACACCTTAACTGGGTCAAACTCATTGGTGAGAGGGGTGAGCACAGAGGGGATGGGGTTTAGGGGTGGAGGGGCGCAGAGGGAGGGGAGGGAAAGCCCTGAAAGGGGTGAGTGGTGGCGGTGTGTAGCGTATGTGAGGAAGTGACCTTCTTGGCGGCGTGAAGTGTGTAAATGCGTTGTGCTATCTGATGCTGGGCTGTGTGATGGTGTGACAGCGTGCCGCTGCCTGAGAATAGAGGGGACTGCTGTTAATAGTCTGTGTGATGGTGTGACAGCGTGCCGCTGCCTGAGAATAGAGGGGACTGCTATTAATAGGCTTTGTCTAAAAGTGGAGCATTGTAAATATAGTGCCCCGGTGTGGTGTCAGTTTACACCCCGCCAGCCCAGCCAGCCTCCACCGGACTCCTCTTAACAGTTTCATTATGTGTGAGTGCGTCATCAGAGCTGGAAAAAAAACGAGAAGAAAAACAGAGGAAGAAAGGAAGAAAAGAAAGACGGGGGCTGGCAACCAAATAATTACTGACGGTGTGTGTGTGAGAGAGAGAGAGAGAGAGAGAGAGAGAGAGAGAGGAGAGAGAGAGAGAGAGAGAGAGAGAGAGAGAGAGAGAGAGAGTAGGAGAGAGAGAGAGAGAGAGAGAGAGAGAGAGAGAGAGAGAGATGTAACAGTGTATCAGGGGCCAAGTTTCCCAGGTCTGGTGTCTGCACTTTGCAAGGCTGAAAGAAGTGCAGGAGGAACACAGGCTGAAAGAAGTGCAGGAGGAACACAGGCTGAAGAAGTGCAGGAGGAACACAGGCTGAAGAAGTACAGGAGGAACACAGGCTGAAGAAGTACAGGAGAAACACAGGCTGAAGAAGTACAGGAGAAACACAGGCTGAAGAAGTGCAGGAGGAACACAGGCTGAAGAAGTGCAGGCTGAAGAGGTCCAGGAAGATGAGGTCCAGGAGGAAGAGGTCCAGGAAGATGATGTCCAAGAGGAACACCTCAACATCTGCTCACAAGCGTATTAGTAGAGAGAGAGAGAGAGGGGAGTGTGGGAGACATCACACACTGACGTCTCATGGCTTTTGCAATATCTCCTATTCCAGATCTCCCAGTCAGTGTGTGTGTCTCCTAGGCCAGATCTCCCAGTCAGTGTGTGTGTCTCCTATTCCAGATCTCCCAGTCAGTGTGTTTGTCTCCTATTCCAGGTCTCCCAGTCAGTGTGTGTGTCTCCTATTCCAGATCTCCCAGTCAATGTGTGTGTCTCCTAGGCCAGATCTCCCAGTCAGTGTGTGTGTCTCCTAGGCCAGATCTCCCAGTCAGTGTGTGTGTCTCCTATTCCAGATCTCCCAGTCAGTGTGTGTGTCTCCTAGGCCAGATCTCCCAGTCAATGTGTGTGTCTCCTAGGCCAAATCTCCCAGTCAGCGTGTGTGTCTCGTAGGCCAGATCTCCCAGTCAGTGTGTGTGTCTCCTAGGCCAGATCTCCCAGTCAGTGTGTGTGTCTCCTAGGCCAGATCTCCCAGTCAGTGTGTGTGTCTCCTAGGCCAGATCTCCCAGTCAGTGTGTGTGTCTCCTAGGCCAGATCTCCCAGTCAGTGTGTGTGTCTCCTAGGCCAGATCTCCCAGTCAGTGTGTGTGTGTCTCCTAGGCCAGATCTCCCAGTCAGTGTGTGTGTCTCCTAGGCCAGATCTCCCAGTCAGTGTGTGTGTCTCCTAGGCCAGATCTCCCAGTCAGTGTGTGTGTCTCCTAGGCCAGATCTCCCAGTCAGTGTGTGTGTCTGGCAGTAATCTGGAGGTTGACTCTTTCTTCTCTTTTTTATTTTCTCTTATTTCGATGAACAAGCGTCTTCTTTTCATGAGCAGTCACACATACACACACACACACTCTTTCTCTCTCTGAAACACACACACACACACACATTGTAAATGTAAATGTGTGACGCAACAGACCCTCGTCATGTTCCTGAGGTCCAGTTCTCACAGAAGCCTGACTGGAAGCCTTTGTCTGAGCAAGCTTTAAAAATTCTTGAGTGAAACACACACACACACACACATTATAAATGTAAAGGGTTACCCCCATACACACACACACACACACACACACACACACACACACACACACACACACACACACACACACACACACACACACACACACACACCCTCCATCCATCCATCCATCCATCATCATCATGAGCTGGTATTTCGGTTATTTTCCAGCTGAGGTCAGGTTTAGTTCATACTTAGTGTGTGTGTACAGTACCAGTCAAAGGTTTGGACACACCTACTCATTCAAGGGTTTTTCTTTATTTTTTACTATTTTCTACATTGTAGAATAATAGTGAAGACATCAAAACTATGAAATAACACATATGGAATCATGTAGTGTTTTTATATTTTATATTCTTCAAAGTAGCCACCCTTTGCCTTGATGACAGCTTTGCACACTCTTGGCATTCTCTCAACCAGCATCATGAGGTAGTCACCTGGAATGCATTTCAATTAACAGGTGTGTCTTGTTAAAAGTTAATTTATGGAATTTCTTTCCTTCTTAATGCGTTTGAGCCAATCAGTTGTGTTGTGACAAGGTAGGGTTGGTATACAGAAGATGGCCCTATTTGGTAAAAGACCAAGTTCATATTATTGCAAGAACAGCTGAAATAAGCAAAGAGAAACGACAGTCCATCATTTAAAAAAAAATGTATATATTTTATTTAACTTGGCAAGTCAGTTAAGAACAAATTATTATTTTCAATGACGGCCTAGGTGAGTTAATTGCCTTGTTCAGGGGCAGAACAACTTTGCTTCAAGACATGAAGGTCAGTCAATTCGGAAAATATCAAGAACTTTGAAAGTTTCTTCAAGTGCAGTCGCAAAAACCATCAAGCGTTATGATGAAACTAGCTCTCATTGAGGACCGCCACAGGAAAGGAAGACCCAGAGTTACCTCTGCTGCAGAGGATAAGTTCATTAGAGTTACCAGCCTCAGAAATTGCAGCCCAAAATGCTTCACAGAGTTCAAGTAACAGACACATCTCAACATCAACTGTTCAGAGGAGACTGCGTGAATCAGGTCTTCATGCTCACATTTCTGCAAAGAAACCACTACTAAAGGACACCAATTAGAAGGAGACTTGCTTGGGCCAATAAACACCAGCAATGGACATAAACCGGTGAAAATCGGTCCTTTGGTCTGATGAGTCCAAATGTTAGATTTTGGGTTCCAACCGCCGTGTCTTTGTGCACACTTAACCAGCAGGGCTACCACATTATTCTGCAGCGATATGCCGTCACATCTGGTTTGCGCTTAGTGGGACAATAATTTGTTTTTCAACAGGACAATGACCCAACACACCTCCAGGCTGTGTAAGGGCTATTTGACCAAGGAGAGTGATGGAGTGTTGCATCAGATGACCTGGCCTCCACAATCACCCGACCTCAACCCAATTGAGATGGTTTGGGAAGAGTTGGACCGCAGAGTGAAAGAAAAGCAACCAACAAGTGCTCAGCATATGTGGGAACTCATTCAAGACTGTTGGAAAAACATTCCTCTTGAAGCTGGTTGAGAGAATGCCAAGAGTGTTCAAAGCTGTCATCAAGGGAAAGGGTGGCTACTTTTAATATTTTTTTAATAAAAAATATATATATATTTCACCTTTATTTAACCAGGTAGGCAAGTTGAGAAAAAGTTCTCATTTACAATTGTGACCTGGCCAAGATAAAGCAAAGCAGTTCGCCACAGTTACAACAACACAGAGTTACACATGGAGTAAAACAAACATACAGTCAATAATACAGTAGAAAAATAAGTCTATATACAATGTGAGCAAATGAGGTGAGATAAGGGAGGCAAAAAAAGGCCATGGTGGCGAAGTAAATAGCAAGTAAAACACTGGAATGGTAGATTTGCAGTGGAAGAACGTGCAAAGTAGAGATATAAATAATGGGATGCAAAGGAGCAAAATAAATAAATACAGTAGGGGGAGAGGTAGTTGTTTGGGCTAAATTATAGATGGGCTATGTTCAGCTGCAGTAATCTGTGAGCTTCTCTGACAGCTAGTGCTTAAAGCTAGTGAGGGAGATAAGTGTTTCCAGTTTCAGAGATTTTTGTAGTTCGTTCCAGTTATTGGCAGCAGAGAACTGGAAGGAGAGGCGGCCAAAGGAAGAATTGGTTTTGGGGGTGACCAGAGAGATATACCTGCTGGAGCGCGTGCTACAGGTGGGTGCTGCTATGGTGACCAGCGAGCTGAGATAAGGGGGGACTTTATCTAGCAGGGTCTTGTAGATGACCCGGAGCCAGTGGGTTTGGCGACGAGTATGAAGCAAGGGCCAGCCAACGAGAGCGTACAGGTCGCAGTGGTGGGTAGAATATGGGGCTTTGGTGACAAAATGGATGGCACTGTGATAGACTGCATCCAATTTGTTGAGTAGAGTGTTGGAGGCTATTTTGTAAATGACGTCGCCAAAGTCAAGGATCGGTAGGATGGTCAGTTTTACAAGGGTATGTTTGGCAGCATGAGTGAAGGAGGCTTTGTTGCAAAATAGTAAGCCAATTCTAGATTTAACTTTGGATTGGAGATGTTTGATGTGAGTTTGGAAGGAGAGTTTACAGTCTAACCAGACACCTAGGTATTTGTATTTGTCCACATATTCTAAGTCAGAACCGTCCAGAGTAGTGATGCTGGATGGGCGGGCAGGTGCAGGCAGCGATCGGTTGAAGAGAATGCATTTAGTTTGACTTGTATTTAAGAGCAATTGGAGGCCACGGAAGGAGAGTTGTATGGCATTGAAGCTCGTCTGGAGGGTTGTTAACACAGTGTCCAAAGAAGGGCCAGAAGTATACAGAATGGTGTCGTCTGCGTAGAGGTGGATCAGAGACTCACCAGAATCTAAAATCTAAAATATATTTTGATGTGTTTAACACTTTTTTGGTTACTACGTGATTCCATATGTGTAATTTAACTTTTGACTGGTACTACATGTGTGTGTTCCACTCTTGGCATGTTCATCACAAATTAATTAAAAGCTTGCATAAAACACACCCACACACACACAGGCATGTGCACTGAATTTGATCACACTACCTGTCTGTCACTGTGTGGGACTGTATGTGCACGTGTATGTGTGCGTGTATATGTGTGTTGGTTGCGTGTGTGTGGGGGGTGTTGGTTGTGTCAATGTGTGTGTGTGTCAATGTGTGTGTGTGTGTGTGTGTGTGTGTGTGTGCGTGCATGTGCGTGTGCGTGTGAGTGTGTGTTGGATGTGTTTAACTATCCTTGTGTGGACCACAAGAATACAAGAATAGCAAACAAACAAAAATTTGACCAACTGGGGACATTTTGTTGGTCCTCACAAGGTCAAAGGTCAAATTCTGTTTCTAGGGGGTTTAAGGTTAAGGTTAGGTTTTTGGGTTAGGGAGAATAGGATTTTGAATGTGACTGAATTGTGTGTCTTGACAAGGTTAGCTGTACAAGACTGTGTGGATGTGTATGTGTGTATGTGTGTAGGTTTTGTGTGTGTGTGTGTGTGTGTGTGTGTGTGTGTGTGTGTGTGTGTGTGTGTGTGTGTGTGTGTGTGTGTGTGTGTGTGTGTGTGTGTGTGTGTGTGTGTGTGTGAGGTTTATATATACAGTAGCTGTGTGATTGGTGTAAGATTGTGATACTGATTATCATGTTGTGTGGATAACTCAATCCCAAATCTCCAGTACCTCTAGTCATTGATGCCTAGGGCTAACCCTCAGAGTTATACCTAGAGTCTTTAGTTACCCACACTGTACCCCATACCACCTTTGACCTATCCCTTACCTCTTGGCCCCCATACCACCTGGTCTCTGTGTCTCTCCCACTACACTCAAACCACAGGGGGAAGGATGGGCTCGCGGTAATGACTGCAGCAGAATCAGTGAAATACATCATACACATGTTTTCCAGGTGGTTGATGCCATTCCGTTTGTTCCGTTCCGGACATTATTATGAGCCTTCCTCCCCTCAGCAGCCTCCTGTGACTCAAACAGGGTAAACCCGCTGGTAGGTCATCAGAACCAGGCAATGCAACATCACAAGGCAACCCCCTTTCCACCTCCCCTCCCTCCCTCCACCCCTCCACCCGACCCTCGAGACACACCCGACAACCCCTCCAAAAATGTAGCGCCAAGAACACCCAGACACTTGACACAGGAACATAGAGGGGGAGGGAACAGGGACACACACACCTGCTGAATCAGGCGCTTCTACGCCACAGAGTATGATAGAAACGGATCCCCTTATATCTGCTCTGCTGATATTCCTACACACACACACACACACACACACACACACACACACACACACACACACACACACACACACACACACACACACACACACACACACACACACACACACACACACACACACACATACACACTAGTCTATTAATGTCTGTAACCCAGAACACACGCGCTGGTCATCATGGATAGCTGATCCAGTTTCACAGCCAGTAACCAGACGCTTTTACAATTGTACCCTGCCTCAGCTCTCCTCTAACCTGCCCGGCAACACATATTACACAGCACAACACACACTCACAAATGTGCCCACACACACAAACACACATACTTGTTGTCCCTGGTCCAACGTGGTGTCCTTGTGTAGGACGCTCCCTAAAGGACCCCTGCCTGTAGTATCCTCTTACTGTAGACCACAAGGCCAATCACAGAACACACACACAAAGGCCTCTCACGGCAGCGAGTGCTACTCTGCCTGAGGTGAGTGGACAGGGAAGAGTCTCAATAGGTTTTATACACACACACATCTCGGTAGGGTTACTACTGTATTCCTGCCCTCTGTAGTGTTATCTCTGTGGGGTTAATACTGTATTCCTGCCTTCCCTCTCGAGTGTTATCTCTGTGGGGTTACTACTGTATTTCCACCCTCTGTAGTGTTATCTCTGTGGCGTTACTACTGTATTCCTGCCCTCTGTAGTGTTATCTCTGTGGCGTTACTACTGTATTCCTGCCCTCTGTAGTGTTATCTCTGTGGGGTTACTACTGTATTCCTGCACCTCTGTAGTGTTATCTCTGTGGGGTTAATACTGTATTTCTGCCCTCTGTAGTGTTATCTCTGTGGGGTTACTACTGTATTTCCGCCCTCTGTAGTGTTATCTCTGTGGGGTTAATACTGTATTCCTGCCCTCTCTAGTGTTATCTCTGTGGGGTTAATACTGTATTCCTGCCTTCCCTCTCTAGTGTTATCTCTGTGGGGTTACTACTGTATTTCCGCCCTCTGTAGTGTTATCTCTGTGGGGTTACTACTGTATTTCCACCCTCTGTAGTGTTATCTCTGTGGCGTTACTACTGTATTCCTGCCCTCTGTAGTGTTATCTCTGTGGGGTTACTACTGTATTCCTGCACCTCTGTAGTGTTATCTCTGTGGGGTTAATACTGTATTCCTGCCCTCTGTAGTGTTATCTCTGTGGGGTTACTACTGTATTTCCGCCCTCTGTAGTGTTATCTCTGTGGGGTTAATACTGTATTCCTGCCCTCTCTAGTGTTATCTCTGTGGGGTTAATACTGTATTCCTGCCTTCCCTCTCTAGTGTTATCTCTGTGGGGTTACTACTGTATTCCTGCCCTCTGTAGTGTTATCTCTGTGGGGTTAATACTGTATTCCTGCCCTCTGTAGTGTTATCTCTGTGGGGTTACTACTGTATTTCCGCCCTCTGTAGTGTTATCTCTGTGGGGTTACTACTGTATTCCTGCCCTCTGTAGTGTTATCTCTGTGGGGTTACTACTGTATTCCATCTGTGGCCGCAGAGGTCACACTGCTGGTCGGTGCTGGGTAGGTTCCTCTGGGAATCGAGGCAGCAGGCAGGGTGCTCTGGCATCACCCCAGGTGAGTAGGCACCATTCTCATCCAGAGCCCTCTGTTGCACATATGTTTGTTTCTGTCACTTTTCCTGAGTTTTCGCCGCATTCCCAGCATAAGGCGCTCATAATCATAATCTCACTGTTTCTTGGCCACAGAGGACTCTCACGGAGTGGTCGCGAGAGTGCTCAGGTAGGTGTTTAGGGGTTTCAGTTGGTGCTACTACGATGGAGAGTCCAGACCAGGTCTCCACCGTACGCATTCCCCCTGAATATGACGATTTGGCTCTCGCCTTCTCTAAAAAGAAGGCAACTCAATTACCACCTCATCGACGGGGCGATTGTGCGATAAATCTCCTGGTAGACGTTGCACTTCCCAGGAGTCACGTGTATCCCCTCTCACAGGCAGAGACAGAGGCTATGGAAACATATGTCTCTGAATCCCTGTGTCAGGGGTACATTCAGTCCTCCACTTCACCTTCTCTTCAAGTTTCTTTTTTGTGAAGAAGGAGGGAGGTCTGTGTCCGTGTATTGACTACCGGGTTCTAAATCAGATCACGGTGAGGTATACTTACCTTCTACCGCTCATAGCCACAGCGATAGAGTCAATGCACGGGGCGCACTTCTTCACCAAACTAGGTCTCAGGAGCGCTTACAATCTGGTGCATATGCAAGAGGGAGACAAGTTGAAGACGGCTTTCAGTACCACTTCTGGACACTATGAGCACCTCGTCATGCCATACTGGTTGATGAATGTGGGCCATGTTTTTCACCCGTTTTGTGTTTACCCTGTCTTACAGACCAGGATCCCAGAACGCTAAGGCAGACGCATTGTCCCGGCTGTATGACACAGAGGAGCCACCCATGGATCCCACTCCCATACTCCCCGCCTCTTGTTTGGTGGCGCCGGTAGTGTGGGAGCTGGACACGGACATTGAGCGGGCGGCACGTGCAGAGCCCGTTTCCCTCAGTGTCCAGCTGGGTGTCTGTACGTTCCGTCTGCTGTCCGCGACCGGCTGATGTATTGGGCCCACACGTCACCCTCCTCTGGTCATCCTGGGATCAGTCGGACGGTGCGCTGTCTTAGTGGGAAGTACTGGTGGCCCACTTTAGCTAAGTACGTGAGGGTTTATGTTTCCTCCTGCTCGGTGTGCGCCCAGTGCAAGGCTCCTAGACACCTGCCCAGAGGTAAGTTACAACCCTTACTCATTCCACAATGGCCGTGGTCGCACCTGTCGGTGGATTTCATAACCAATCTTCCACCTTCACAGGGTAACACCACGATCCTGGTCGTTGTGGGTAATTTTTCTAAGTCCTGTCGTCTCCTCCCTTTGCCCGGTCTCTCTACGGCCCTACAAACTGCGGAGGCCCTGTTTACACACGTCTTCCGGCACTACGGGGTGCCTGAGGATATAGTGTCTGATCGGGGTCCCCAGTTCACGTCAAGGGTCTGGAAGGCGTTCATGGAACGTCTGGGGGTCTCGGTCAGCCTTACCTTAGGTTTTCACCCCGAGAGTAACGGGCAGGTGGAGAGAGTTAACCAGGATGTGGGTAGGTTTCTGAGGTCTTATTGCCAGGACCGGCCAGGGGAGTGAGCAGCGTTCGTGCCCTGGGCAGAGATGGCCAAGAACTCGCTCCGCCACTCCTCCACTAACCTCTCTACCTTCCAGTGTGTATTGGGGTATCAGCCGGTTCTGGCTCCTTGGTATCAGAGTCAGACCGAGGCTCTTGCAGTGGACGACTGGTTCTGGCGCGCAGAAGAAACATGGGATGCCGCCCATGTCCACCTTCAGCACTCCGTACTGCGCCAGAAAGTTGGCGAAGACCGTCACCGCAGTGAGGCCCCGGTATTCGCACCGGGTTACAGGGTCTGGCTCTAGACCCGAAACCTGCCCTTCCGCCTGCCCTGTCGGAAGCTGGGTCCGCGGTTTGTGGGGCCATTTAAAGTTCTGAGGAGAGTGAACGAGGTATGTTACAGTATTCCATATGTCTCTCCTCAGGCCAGTGCTGGCTGGCCCACTCCAGGAGTCTGAGGTGCGGGACGTTCCTCTACCCCCTCTGGACATCGAGGGGGCCTCGGCGTACTCCATTCGTTCCATACTGGATTCGAGATGTCGGGCGGGGGCCTTCAGTATCTCGTGGACTGGGAGGGGTATGGTCCGGAGGAGAGATGCTGGGTTCATGTGGAGGACATGTTGGATCCTTCCATGCTGCTAGATTTCCACCATCTCCATCTGGATCGCCTCACCCTCCGGGTCATCCCCGAGGTGGTTTTGGAGTTTTGTCAGTATTTATTAAATAACTGTTTATACCAAGTTCGTTCTCCTGCGCCTGACTTCCCTGCCACCAACACGCACCCTGTGCACTTGTCCTCTCGCTGTAGTGTTATCTCTGTGGGGTTAATACTGTATTCCTGCCTTCCCTCTCTAGTGTTATCTCTGTGTGGTTACTACTGTATTCCTGCCCTCTCTAGTGTTACCTCTGTGTGGTTACTACTGTATTCCTGCCCTCTGTAGAGTTATCTCTGTGGGGTTACTACTGTATTACTGCCTGCCATCTGTAGTGTTATCTCTGTGGGGTTACTACTGCATTTCTGCCCTCTCTAATGTTATCTCTGTAGGGTTACTATTGTATTCCTGCCCTCTCTAATGTTATCTCTGTAGGGTTACTATTGTATTCCTGCCCTCGCTAGCGTTATCTCTGTAGGGTTATTACTGTATTCCTGCCCTCCTTTCTGTCTCCTCCCTCTCTCCCCACGCCACCCTCTTCTCTGTCTTGTCTCTCGTTCCCTACGCCCCTGCCCTGGTGCCAACCCAGCATCACTAGCAGAGTTCCTCACCTGTGTGTCGGCATGCCGCGGATTACAATCGGACACATTCCCGACGCCGTCTCACACACACACTGAATTTCCGTGGATCACAGACACATTCCCATCTCACTGCCCTCTCACCAGTCTCACGTGCAGGACATCAATCAGGTATTCCTTGTGAATATCTGCGTTCCTTGGCTGGGGATTGGAATGAGGCTTAGACTTCTGGAATCAGGAAAAGAGTTCTGTCAGAGATGTTTGGAATTCCAACCGGAATCCCCTCTGTCTGATGTTGGGGGTGAGCTGGAGTACACCATGAGTGAGAGTGTGGGCCTGGGGCAGTGTGTTGTGTGTGTAGTGTGAGTTATAGCATCACTCCACCTCTCTTCCTTTCAGGCCACACAGTTCAGTATCTGCTCACGAGAGAGGCATTGTAGGAAACCAGGAGAGACCTATTATGGTATGAGGACATACCAATCCTACCTCTCACACACACACACTCACACCGAGACACACACACACACTCACACCGAGACACACACACCCAAACATTCTCCTACTCTGATAGAGATCATCACATTTCGACAGTATCAGAGTAGAAGATACTGTAATCAGGCTGATTCCTCAGTCATTATGTTACTGTACAGTTAGGAGAAACTAGGTCACTATGTTACTGTAGGGTTAGGACTAACTCAGTCATTATGTTACTGTAGTTAGTAGTAACTCAGTCATTATGTTACTGTAGTTAGGAGTAACTCAGTCATTATGTTACTGTAGAGTTAGGAGTAACTCAGTCATTATGTTACTGTAGTTATGAGTAACTCAGTCATTATGTTACTGTAGTTAGGAGTAACTCAGTCATTATGCTACTGTAGTAAGGAGTAACTCAGTCATTATGATATTGTGGAGATAGGAGTAACTCAGTCATTATGTTACTGTAGAGTTAGGACTAACTCAGTCATTATGTTATTGTAGTTAGGAGTAACTCAGTCATTATGTTACTGTAGTTATGAGTAACTCAGTCATTATGTTACTGTAGTTAGGAGTAACTCAGTCATTATGTTACTGTAGTTAGGAGTAACTCAGTCATTATGCTACTGTAGTAAGGAGTAACTCAGTCATTATGATATTGTGGAGATAGGAGTAACTCAGTCATTATGTTACTGTACAGTTAGGACTAACTCAGTCATTATGTTATTGTAGTTAGGAGTAACTCAGTCATTATTTTACTGTAGTTATGAGTAACTCAGTCAAGACGTTACTGTAGTTAGGAGTAATTCAGATATTATGTTACTGTAGGTAGGAGTAACTCAGTCATTATGTTACTGTCGAGTTAGGAGTAACTCAGTCATTTTGTTACTGTAGAGTTAGGAGTAACTCAGTCATTATGTTACTGTAGGGTTAGGAGTAACTCAGTCATTTTGTTACTGTAGAGTTAGGAGTAACTCAGTCATTATTTTACTGTAGAGTTAGGAGTAGTAATGTTACTGTAGTTAGGAGTAATTCAGATATTATGTTACTGTAGTTAGGAGTAACTCAGTTTACTGTTACGAGTTAGGAGTAACTCAGTCATTTTGTTACTGTAGAGTTAGGAGTAACTCAGTCATTATGTTACTGTAGGGTTAGGAGTAACTCAGTCATTTTGTTACTGTAGAGTTAGGAGTAACTCAGTCATTATGTTACTGTAGAGTTAGGACTAACTAAGTCATTATGTTTCTGTACAGTTAGGAGTAACTCAGTCATTATGTTACTTTAGTTAGGAGTAACTCAGACATTATGTTACTGTAGTTAGGAGTAACTCAGCCATTATGTTACTGTAGAGTTAGGAGTAACTCAGTCATTATTTTACTGTAGTTATGAGTAACTCAGTCAAGACGTTACTGTAGTTAGGTGTAACTCAGTCATTATGTTACTGTAGTTAGGAGTAACTCAGTCATTATGTTACTGTAGTTAGGAGTAACTCAGCCATTATGTTACTGTAGAGTTAGGAGTAACTCAGTCATTATGTTACTGTAGTTAGGAGTAACTCAGTCATTATGCTACTGTAGTAAGGAGTAACTCAGTCATTATGATATTGTGGAGATAGGAGTAACTCAGTCATTATGTTACTGTAGAGTTAGGACTAACTCAGTCATTATGTTATTGTAGTTAGGAGTAACTCAGTCATTATTTTACTGTAGTTATGAGTAACTCAGTCAAGACTTTACTGTAGTTAGGAGTAATTCAGATATTATGTTACTGTAGTTAGGAGTAACTCAGTCATTATGTTACTGTAGAGTTAGGAGTAACTGAGTCATTTTGTTACTGTAGAGTTAGGAGTAACTAAGTCATTATGTTTCTGTACAGTTAGGAGTAACTCAGTCATTATGTTACTTTAGTTAGGAGTAACTCAGTCATTATGTTACTGTAGTTAGGAGTAACTCAGTCATTATGTTACTGTAGTTAGGAGTAACTCAGACATTATGTTACTGTAGTTAGGAGTAACTCAGTCATTATGTTACTGTAGAGTTAGGAGTAACTCAGTCATTATGTTACTGTAGTTATGAGTAACTCAGTCATTATGTTACTGTAGTTAGGAGTAACTCAGTCATTATGCTACTGTAGTAAGGAGTAACTCAGTCATTATGATATTGTGGAGATAGGAGTAACTCAGTCATTATGTTACTGTAGAGTTAGGACTAACTCAGTCATTATGTTATTGTAGTTAGGAGTAACTCAGTCATTATTTTACTGTAGTTATGAGTAACTCAGTCAAGACGTTACTGTAGTTAGGAGTAATTCAGATATTATGTTACTGTAGTTAGGAGTAACTCAGTCATTATGTTACTGTCGAGTTAGGAGTAACTCAGTCATTTTGTTACTGTAGAGTTAGGAGTAACTCAGTCATTATGTTACTGTAGTTGGGAATAACTCAGTCATTATGTTACTGTAGAGTTAGGAGTAACTCAGTCATTATGTTACTGTAGAGTTAGGAGTAACTCAGTCATTATGTTACTGTAGTTAGGAGTAACTCAGTCATTATGTTACTGTAGTTAGGAGTAACTCAGTCATTATGTTACTGTAGAGTTAGGACTAACTCAGTCATTATGTTACTGTAGAGTTAGGAGTAACTCAGTCTTCTTCAGGCAGAAGTTTGCATCCTGTAGCTCCAACTCCAAAAAGTTCTGGGACACTGTGAAGTCCATGGAGAACAAGAGCACCTCCTCCCAGCTGCCCACTGCACTGAGGCTAGGTAACACGGTCTCCACCGATAAATCCATGATTATCGAAAACTTCAATAAGCATTTCTCAACGGCTGGCCATGCCTTCCGCCTGGCTACTCCTACCTCGGCCAACAGCTCCGCCCCCGCAGCTCCTCGCCCAAGCCTCTCCAGGTTCTCCTTTACCCAAATCCAGATAGCAGATGTTCTGAAAGAGCTGCAAAACCTGGACCCGTACAAATCAGCTGGGCTTGACAATCTGGACCCTCTATTTCTGAAACTATCCGCCGCCATTGTCGCAACCCCTATTACCAGCCTGTTCAACCTCTCTTTCATATCGTCTGAGATCCCCAAGGGTTGGAAAGCTGCCGCAGTCATCCCCCTCTTCAAAGGGGAGACACCCTGGACCCAAACTGTTATAGACCTATATCCATCCTGCCCTGCCTATCTAAGGTCTTCGAAAGCCAAGTCAACAAACAGGTCACTGACCATCTCGAATCCCACCGTACCTTCTCCGATGTGCAATCTGGTTTCCGAGCCGGTCACGGGTGCACCTCAGCCACACTCAAGTTACTAAACGATATCATAACCGCCATCGATAAAAGACAGTACTGTGCAGCCGTCTTCATCGACCTTGCCAAGGCTTTCGACTCTGTCAATCACCATATTCTTATCGGCAGACTCAGTAGCCTCGGTTTTCGGATGACTGCCTTGCATGGTTCACCAATTACTTTGCAGACAGAGTTCAGTGTGTCAAATCGGAGGGCATGCTGTCCGGTCCTCTGGCAGTCTCTATGGGGTGCCACAGGGTTCAATTCTCAGTCATTATGTTACTGTAGTCATTAGTTAGGAGTAACTCAGTCACTTAGTTGTAACTCAGTCATTATGTTACTGTAGTTAGGAGTAACTCAGTCATTATGTTACTGTCAGACAGTTACTGGAGTAACTCAGTCATTATGTTACTGTAACTCAGTTAGGAGTAACTCAGTCATTATGTTACTGTAGAGTTAGGACTAACTCAGTCATTATGTTACTGTAGAGTTAGGAGTAACTCAGTCTTCTTCAGGCAGAAGTTTGCATCCTGTAGCTCCAACTCCAAAAGTTCTGGGACACTGTGAAGTCCATGGAGAACAAGAGCACCTCCTCCCAGCTGCCCACTGCACTGAGGCTAGGTAACACGGTCTCCACCGATAAATCCATGATTATCGAAAACTTCAATAAGCATTTCTCAACGGCTGGCCATGCCTTCCGCCTGGCTACTCCTACCTCGGCCAACAGCTCCGCCCCCCCCGCAGCTCCTCGCCCAAGCCTCTCCAGGTTCTCCTTTACCCAAATCCAGATAGCAGATGTTCTGAAAGAGCTGCAAAACTTGGACCCGTACAAATCAGCTGGGCTTGACAATCTGGACCCTCTATTTCTGAAACTATCCGCCGCCATTGTCGCAACCCCTATTACCAGCCTGTTCAACCTCTCTTTCATATCGTCTGAGATCCCCAAGGGTTGGAAAGCTGCCGCAGTCATCCCCCTCTTCAAAGGGGGAGACACCCTGGACCCAAACTGTTATAGACCTATATCCATCCTGCCCTGCCTATCTAAGGTCTTGAAAGCCAAGTCAACAAACAGGTCACTGACCATCTCGAATCCCACCGTACCTTCTCCGATGTGCAATCTGGTTTCCGAGCCGGTCACGGGTGCACCTCAGCCACACTCAAGTTACTAAACGATATCATAACCGCCATCGATAAAAGACAGTACTGTGCAGCCGTCTTCATCGACCTTGCCAAGGCTTTCGACTCTGTCAATCACCATATTCTTATCGGCAGACTCAGTAGCCTCGGTTTTTCGGATGACTGCCTTGCCTGGTTCACCAATTACTTTGCAGACAGAGTTCAGTGTGTCAAATCGGAGGGCATGCTGTCCGGTCCTCTGGCAGTCTCTATGGGGGTGCCACAGGGTTAAATTCTCAGTCATTATGTTACTGTAGAGTTAGGAGTAACTCAGTCATTATGTTACTGTAGTTAGGAGTAACTCAGTCATTATGTTACTGTAGAGTTAGGACTAACTCAGTCATTATGTTACTGTAGAGTTAGGAGTAACTCAGTCATTATGTTACTTTAGTTAGGAGTAACTCAGACATTATGTTACTGTAGTTAGGAGTAACTCAGCCATTATGTTACTGTAGAGTTAGGAGTAACTCAGTCATTATTTTACTGTAGTTATGATTAACTCAGTCAAGACGTTACTGTAGTTAGGTGTAACTCAGTCATTATGTTACTGTAGTTAGGAGTAACTCAGTCATTATGTTACTGTAGTTAGGAGTAACTAAGTCATTATGTTTCTGTACAGTTAGGAGTAACTCAGTCATTATGTTACTTTAGTTAGGAGTAACTCAGTCATTATGTTACTGTAGAGTTAGGACTAACTCAGCCATTATGTTACTGTAGAGTTAGGAGTAACTCAGTCATTATGTTATTGTGGAGATAGGAGTAACTCAGTCATTATGTTACTGTAGAGTTAGGAGTAACTAAGTCATTATGTTTCTGTACAGTTAGGAGTAACTCAGTCATTATGTTACTTTAGTTAGGAGTAACTCAGTCATTATGTTACTGTAGTTAGGAGTAACTCAGTCATTATGTTACTGTTGTTAGGAGTAACTCAGCCATTATGTTACTGTAGAGTTAGGACTAACTCAGTCATTATGTTACTGTAGGATTAGGAGTAACTCAGTCATTATATTACTGTAGTTAGGAGTAACTCAGTCAAGACGTGACTGTAGTTAGGAGTAATTCAGATATTATGTTACTGTAGTTAGGAGTAACTCAGTCATTATGTTACTGTCGAGTTAGGAGTAACTCAGTCATTTTGTTACTGTAGAGTTAGGAGTAACTCAGTCATTATGTTACTGTAGGGTTAGGAGTAACTCAGTCATTTTGTTACTGTAGAGTTAGGAGTAACTCAGTCATTATGTTACTGTAGAGTTAGGACTAACTAAGTCATTATGTTTCTGTACAGTTAGGAGTAACTCAGTCATTATGTTACTTTAGTTAGGAGTAACTCAGACATTATGTTACTGTAGTTAGGAGTAACTCAGCCATTATGTTACTGTAGAGTTAGGAGTAACTCAGTCATTATTTTACTGTAGTTATGAGTAACTCAGTCAAGACGTTACTGTAGTTAGGTGTAACTCAGTCATTATGTTAGTGTAGTTAGGAGTAACTCAGTCATTATGTTACTGTAGTTAGGAGTAACTAAGTCAATATGTTTCTGTACAGTTAGGAGTAACTCAGTCATTATGTTACTTTAGTTAGGAGTAACTCAGTCATTATGTTACTGTAGAGTTAGGACTAACTCAGCCATTATGTTACTGTAGAGTTAGGAGTAACTCAGTCATTATGTTATTGTGGAGATAGGAGTAACTCAGTCATTATGTTACTGTAGAGTTAGGACTAACTCAGTCATTTTGTTACTGTAGAGTTAGGAGTAACTAAGTCATTATGTTTCTGTACAGTTAGGAGTAACTCAGTCATTATGTTACTTTAGTTAGGAGTAACTCAGTCATTATGTTATTGTAGTTAGGAGTAACTCAGTCATTATGTTACTGTAGTTCGGAGTAACTCAGTCATTATGTTACTGTAGAGTTAGGAGTAACTCAGTCATTATGTTACTGTAGGGTTAGGAGTAACTCAGTCATTAGTTGTTACTCAGTCATTATGTTACTGTAGTTAGGAGTAACTCAGTCATTATGTTACTGTAGTTAGGAGTAACTCAGTCATTATGTTACTGTAGAGTTAGGAGTAACTAAGTCATTATGTTTCTGTGCAGTTAGGAGTAACTCAGTCATTATGTTACTTTAGTTAGGAGTAACTCAGTCATTATGTTACTGTAGTTAGGAGTAACTCAGTCATTATGTTACTGTAGTTAGGAGTAACTCAGTCATTATGTTACTGTAGAGTTAGGAGTAACTCAGTCATTATGTTACTGTAGGGTTAGGAGTAACTCAGTCATTATGTTACTGTAGTTAGTAGTAACTCAGTCATTATGTTACTGTAGTTAGGAGTAACTCAGTCATTATGTTACTGTAGAGTTAGGAGTAACTCAGTCATTATGTTACTTTAGTTAGGAGTAACTCAGTCATTATGTTACTGTAGAGTTAGGTAACTCAGTCATTATGTTAAGGGTTAGGAGTAACTCAGTCATTATGTTACTGTAGTTAGTAACTTACTGTAGTTAGGAGTAACTCAGTCATTATGTTACTGTAGAGTTAGGACTAACTCAGTCATTATGTTACTGTAGAGTTAGGACTAACTCAGTCATTATGTTACTGTAGAGATAGGAGTAACTCAGTCTTCTTCAGGCAGAAGTTTGCATCCTGTAGCTCCAACTCCAAAAAGTTCTGGGACACTGTGAAGTCCATGGAGAACAAGAGCACCTCCTCCCAGCTGCCCACTGCACTGAGGCTAGGTAACACGGTCTCCACCGATAAATCCATGATTATCGAAAACTTCAATAAGCATTTCTCAACGGCTGGCCATGCCTTCCGCCTGGCTACTCCTACCTCGGCCAACAGCTCCGCCCCCCCCGCAGCTCCTCGCCCAAGCCTCTCCAGGTTCTCCTTTACCCAAATCCAGATAGCAGATGTTCTGAAAGAGCTGCAAAACCTGGACCCGTACAAATCAGCTGGGCTTGACAATCTGGACCCTCTATTTCTGAAACTATCCGCCGCCATTGTCGCAACCCCTATTACCAGCCTGTTCAACCTCTCTTTCATATCGTCTGAGATCCCCAAGGGTTGGAAAGCTGCCGCAGTCATCCCCCTCTTCAAAGGGGAGACACCCTGGACCCAAACTGTTATAGACCTATATCCATCCTGCCCTGCCTATCTAAGGTCTTCGAAAGCCAAGTCAACAAACAGGTCACTGACCATCTCGAATCCCACCGTACCTTCTCCGATGTGCAATCTGGTTTCCGAGCCGGTCACGGGTGCACCTCAGCCACACTCAAGTTACTAAACGATATCATAACCGCCATCGATAAAAGACAGTACTGTGCAGCCGTCTTCATCGACCTTGCCAAGGCTTTAGACTCTGTCAATCACCATATTCTTATCGGCAGACTCAGTAGCCTCGGTTTTTCGGATGACTGCCTTGCCTGGTTCACCAATTACTTTGCAGACAGAGTTCAGTGTGTCAAATCGGAGGGCATGCTGTCCGGTCCTCTGGCAGTCTGTATGGGGGTGCCACAGGGTTCAATTCTCAGTCATTATGTTACTGTAGTTAGGAGTAACTCAGTCATTATGTTACTGTAGAGTTAGGACTAACTCAGTCATTATGTTACTGTAGAGTTAGGAGTAACTCAGACATTATGTTACTGTAGTTAGGAGTAACTCAGTCATTCTGTTACTGTAGTTAGGAGTAACTAAGTCATTATGTTTCTGTACAGTTAGGAGTAACTCAGTCATTATGTTACTTTAGTTAGGAGTAACTCAGACATTATGTTACTGTAGTTAGGAGTAACTCAGCCATTATGTTACTGTAGAGTTAGGAGTAACTCAGTCATTATTTTACTGTAGTTATGAGTAACTCAGTCAAGACGTTACTGTAGTTAGGAGTAACTCAGTCAAGACGTTACTGTAGTTAGGAGTAACTCAGTCATTATGTTACTGTAGTTAGGAGTAACTAAGTCATTATGTTTCTGTACAGTTAGGAGTAACTCAGTCATTATGTTACTTTAGTTAGGAGTAACTCAGTCATTATGTTACTGTAGAGTTAGGACTAACTCAGTCATTTTGTTACTGTAGAGTTAGGAGTAACTAAGTCATTATGTTTCTGTACAGTTAGGAGTAACTCAGTCATTATGTTACTTTAGTTAGGAGTAACTCAGTCATTATGTTACTGTAGTTATGAGTAACTCAGTCATTATGTTACTGTAGTTAGGAGTAACTCAGCCATTATGTTACTGTAGAGTTAGGAGTAACTCAGTCATTATTTTACTGTAGTTATGAGTAACTCAGTCAAGACGTTACTGTAGTTAGGTGTAACTCAGTCATTATGTTACTGTAGTTAGGAGTAACTCAGTCATTATGTTACTGTAGTTAGGAGTAACTAAGTCATTATGTTTCTGTACAGTTAGGAGTAACTCAGTCATTATGTTACTTTAGTTAGGAGTAACTCAGTCATTATGTTACTGTAGAGTTAGGACTAACTCAGCCATTATGTTACTGTAGAGTTAGGAGTAACTCAGTCATTATGTTATTGTGGAGATAGGAGTAACTCAGTCATTATGTTACTGTAGAGTTAGGACTAACTCAGTCATTTTGTTACTGTAGAGTTAGGAGTAACTAAGTCATCATGTTTCTGTACAGTTAGGAGTAACTCAGTCATTATGTTACTTTAGTTAGGAGTAACTCAGTCATTATGTTACTGTAGTTAGGAGTAACTCAGTCATTATGTTACTGTAGTTAGGAGTAACTCAGCCATTATGTTACTGTAGAGTTAGGAGTAACTCAGTCATTATTTTACTGTAGTTATGAGTAACTCAGTCAAGACGTTACTGTAGTTAGGTGTAACTCAGTCATTATGTTACTGTAGTTAGGAGTAACTCAGTCATTATGTTACTGTAGTTAGGAGTAACTAAGTCATTATGTTTCTGTACAGTTAGGAGTAACTCAGTCATTATGTTACTTTAGTTAGGAGTAACTCAGTCATTATGTTACTGTAGAGTTAGGACTAACTCAGCCATTATGTTACTGTAGAGTTAGGAGTAACTCAGTCATTATGTTATTGTGGAGATAGGAGTAACTCAGTCATTATGTTACTGTAGAGTTTACTAAGTCATTATGTTTCTGTACAGTTAGGAGTAACTCAGTCATTATGTTACTTTAGTTAGGAGTAACTCAGTCATTATGTTACTGTAGTTAGGAGTAACTCAGTCATTATGTTACTGTAGTTAGGAGTAACTCAGACATTATGTTACTGTAGTTAGGAGTAACTCAGTCATTATGTTACTGTAGAGTTAGGAGTAACTCAGTCATTATGTTACTGTAGTTATGAGTAACTCAGTCATTATGTTACTGTAGTTAGGAGTAACTCAGTCATTATGCTACTGTAGTAAGGAGTAACTCAGTCATTATGATATTGTGGAGATAGGAGTAACTCAGTCATTATGTTACTGTAGAGTTAGGACTAACTCAGTCATTATGTTATTGTAGTTAGGAGTAACTCAGTCATTATTTTCCTGTAGTTATGAGTAACTCAGTCAAGACGTTACTGTAGTTAGGAGTAATTCAGATATTATGTTACTGTAGTTAGGAGTAACTCAGTCATTATGTTACTGTCGAGTTAGGAGTAACTCAGTCATTTTGTTACTGTAGAGTTAGGAGTAACTCAGTCATTATGTTACTGTAGTTGGGAATAACTCAGTCATTATGTTACTGTAGAGTTAGGAGTAACTCAGTCATTATGTTACTGTAGAGTTAGGAGTAACTCAGTCATTATGTTACTGTAGTTATGAGTAACTCAGTCATTATGTTACTGTAGAGTTAGGACTAACTCAGTCATTATGTTACTGTAGAGTTAGGAGTAACTCAGACATTATGTTACTGTAGTTAGGAGTAACTCAGTCATTCTGTTACTGTAGTTAGGAGTAACTAAGTCATTATGTTTCTGTACAGTTAGGAGTAACTCAGTCATTATGTTACTGTAGTTAGGAGTAACTCAGCCATTATGTTACTGTAGAGTTAGGAGTAACTCAGTCATTATTTTACTGTAGTTATGAGTAACTCAGTCATTATGTTACTGTAGTTAGGACTAACTCAGCCATTATGTTACTGTAGAGTTAGGAGTAACTCAGTCATTATGTTATTGTGGAGATAGGAGTAACTCAGTCATTATGTTACTGTAGAGTTAGGACTAACTCAGTCATTTTGTTTCTGTACAGTTAGGAGTAACTCAGTCATTATGTTACTTTAGTTAGGAGTAACTCAGTCATTATGTTACTGTAGTTCGGAGTAACTCAGTCATTATGTTACTGTAGTTAGGAGTAACTCAGTCATTATGTTACTGTCGAGTTAGGAGTAACTCAGTCATTTTGTTACTGTTGAGTTAGGAGTAACTCAGTCATTATGTTACTGTAGAGTTAGGACTAACTCAGTCATTATGTTACTGTAGGATTAGGAGTAACTCAGTCATTATATTACTGTAGTTAGGAGTAACTCAGTTATTATGTTACTGTAGTTAGGAGTAACTAAGTCAATATGTTTCTGTACAGTTAGGAGTAACTCAGTCATTATGTTACTTTAGTTAAGAGTAACTCAGTCATTATGTTACTGTAGAGTTAGGACTAACTCAGCCATTATGTTACTGTAGAGTTTAACTCAGTCATTATGTTATTGTGGAGTTAGGAGTAACTCAGTCATTATGTTACTGTAGAGTTAGGAGTAACTCAGTCATTTTGTTACTGTAGAGTTAGGAGTAACTAAGTCATTATGTTTCTGTACAGTTAGGAGTAACTCAGTCATTATGTTACTTTAGTTAGGAGTAACTCAGTCATTATGTTATTGTAGTTAGGAGTAACTCAGTCATTATGTTACTGTAGTTCGGAGTAACTCAGTCATTATGTTACTGTAGTTAGGAGTAACTCAGTCATTATGTTACTGTCGAGTTAGGAGTAACTCAGTCATTTTGTTACTGTAGAGTTAGGAGTAACTCAGTCATTTTGTTACTGTAGAGTTAGGAGTAACTAAGTCATTATGTTTCTGTGCAGTTAGGAGTAACTCAGTCATTATGTTACTGTAGTTAGTAGTAACTCAGTCATTATGTTACTGTAGTTAGGAGTAACTCAGTCATTATGTTACTGTAGAGTTAGGACTAACTCAGTCATTATGTTACTGTAGAGTTAGGAGTAACTCAGTCATTATGTTACTGTAGTTAGGAGTAACTCAGTCATTATGTTACTGTAGAGTTAGGACTAACTCAGTCATTATGTTACTGTAGAGTTAGGAGTAACTCAGTCTTCTTCAGGCAGAAGTTTGCATCCTGTAGCTCCAACTCCAAAAAGTTCTGGGACACTGTGAAGTCCATGGAGAACAAGAGCACCTCCTCCCAGCTGCCCACTGCACTGAGGCTAGGTAACACGGTCTCCACCGATAAATCCATGATTATCGAAAACTTCAATAAGCATTTCTCAACGGCTGGCCATGCCTTCCGCCTGGCTACTCCTACCTCGGCCAACAGCTCCGCCCCCCCCGCAGCTCCTCGCCCAAGCCTCTCCAGGTTCTCCTTTACCCAAATCCAGATAGCAGATGTTCTGAAAGAGCTGCAAAACCTGGACCCGTACAAATCAGCTGGGCTTGACAATCTGGACCCTCTATTTCTGAAACTATCCGCCGCCATTGTCGCAACCCCTATTACCAGCCTGTTCAACCTCTCTTTCATATCGTCTGAGATCCCCAAGGGTTGGAAAGCTGCCGCAGTCATCCTTCAAAGGGGGAGACACCCTGGACCCAAACTGTTATAGACCTATATCCATCCTGCCCTGCCTATCTAAGGTCTTGAAAGCCAAGTCAACAAACAGGTCACTGACCATCTCGAATCCCACCGTACCTTCTCCGATGTGCAATCTGGTTTCGAGCCGGTCACGGGTGCACCTCAGCCACACTCAAGTTACTAAACGATATCATAACCGCCATCGATAAAAGACAGTACTGTGCAGCCGTCTTCATCGACCTTGCCAAGGCTTTCGACTCTGTCAATCACCATATTCTTATCGGCAGACTCAGTAGCCTCGGTTTTTCGGATGACTGCCTTGCCTGGTTCACCAATTACTTTGCAGACAGAGTTCAGTGTGTCAAATCGGAGGGCATGCTGTCCGGTCCTCTGGCAGTCTCTATGGGGGTGCCACAGGGTTCAATTCTCAGTCATTATGTTACTGTAGTTAGGAGTAACTCAGTCATTATGTTACTGTAGAGTTAGGACTAACTCAGTCATTATGTTACTGTAGAGTTAGGAGTAACTCAGTCATTATGTTACTGTAGTTAGGAGTAACTCAGTCATTCTGTTACTGTAGTTAGGAGTAACTAAGTCATTATGTTTCTGTACAGTTAGGAGTAACTCAGTCATTATGTTACTTTAGTTAGGAGTAACTCAGTCATTATGTTACTGTAGTTAGGAGTAACTCAGTCATTATGTTACTGTCGAGTTAGGAGTAACTCAGTCATTATTTTACTGTAGTTAGGAGTAACTCAGTCATTATGTTACTTTAGTTAGGAGTAACTCGGACATTATGTTACTGTAGTTAGGAGTAACTCAGTCATTATGTTACTGTAGTTAGGAGTAACTAAGTCATTATGTTTCTGTACAGTTAGGAGTAACTCAGTCATTATGTTACTTTAGTTAGGAGTAACTCAGTCATTATGTTACTGTAGAGTTAGGAGTAACTCAGTCATTATGTTACTGTAGAGTTAGGAGTAACTCAGTCATTATGTTACTGTGGAGTTAGGAGTAACTCAGTCATTATGTTACTGTAGTTAGGAGTAACTCAGTCATTATGTTACTGTAGTTAGGAGTAACTCAGTCATTATGTTACTGTAGTTAGGAGTAACTCAGTCATTATGTTACTGTAGTTAGGAGTAACTCAGTCATTATGTTACTGTAGTTAGGAGTAACTCAGTCATTATGTTACTGTAGTTAGGAGTAACTCAGTCATTATGTTACTGTAGTTAGGAGTAACTCAGTCATTATGTTACTGTAGTTAGGAGTAACTAAGTCATTATGTTACTGTACAGTTAGGAGTAACTCAGTCATTATGTTACTTTAGTTAGGAGTAACTCAGTCATTATGTTACTGTAGAGTTAGGAGTAACTCAGTCATTATGTTACTGTAGAGTTAGGAGTAACTCAGTCATTATGTTACTGTAGTTAGGAGTAACTCAGTCATTATGTTACTGTCGAGTTAGGAGTAACTCAGTCATTATGTTACTGTAGAGTTAGGACTAACTCAGTCATTATGTTACTGTAGGGTTAGGAGTAACTCAGTCATTATGTTACTGTAGTTAGTAGTAACTCAGTCATTATGTTACTGTAGTTAGGAGTAACTCAGTCATTATGTTACTGTAGTTAGGAGTAACTCAGTCATTATGTTACTGTAGTTAGGAGTAACTCAGTCATTATGTTACTGTAGTTAGGAGTAACTCAGTCATTATGTTACTGTAGTTAGGAGTAACTCAGTCATTATGTTACTGTAGTTAGCCTGTAACTCAGTCATTATGTTACTGTAGAGTTAGGAGTAACTCAGTCATTATGTTACTGTAGTTAGGAGTAACTCAGTCATTATGTTACTGTAGAGTTAGGAGTAACTCAGTCATTATGTTACTGTAGAGTTAGGAGTAACTCAGTCATTTACAGAAGTTTGCATCCTTAGAGTAACTCCAAAGTCATTATGTTTCTGACAGTCAGGAGTAACTCAGTCATTATGTTACTTTAGTTAGTCTTCAGTAACTCAGTCATTATGT
Source organism: Oncorhynchus nerka (assembly GCF_034236695.1). Taxonomy (NCBI): domain Eukaryota; kingdom Metazoa; phylum Chordata; class Actinopteri; order Salmoniformes; family Salmonidae; genus Oncorhynchus; species Oncorhynchus nerka. The sequence continues at coordinate 19,587,838 of NC_088409.1, forward strand.
TACTGTAGTTAGGAGTAACTCAGTCATTATGTTACTGAGTTAAATAACTCAGTCATTATGTTACTGTAGAGTTAGGAGTAACTCAGTCATTATGTTACTGTAGAGTTAGGAGTAACTCAGTCATTATGTTACTGTAGTTAGGAGTAACTCAGTCATTATGTTACTGTAGTTAGGAGTAACTCAGTCATTATCTACTGTAGTTAGGAGTAACTCAGTCATTATGTTATTGTGGAGATAGGAGTAACTCAGTCATTATGTTACTGTAGAGTTAGGAGTAACTCAGTCATTATGTTACTGTAGTTAGGAGTAACTCAGTCATTATGTTACTGTAGTTATGAGTAACTCAGTCATTATGTTACTGTAGTTAGGAGTAATTCAGCCTCATTATGTTACTGTAGTTAGGAGTAACTCAGTCATTATGTTACTGTCAAGAGTTAGGAGTAACTCAGTCATTATGTTACTGTAGAGTTAGGAGTAACTCAGTCATTATGTTACTGTAGTTGGGAGTAACTCAGTCATTATGTTACTGTAGAGTTAGGAGTAACTCAGTCATTATGTTCTGTAGAGTTAGGAGTAACTCAGTCATTATGTTACTGTAGTTAGGAGTAACTCAGTCATTATGTTACTGTAGAGTTAGGACTAACTCAGTCATTATGTTACTGTAGAGTTAGGAGTAACTCAGTCATTATGTTACTGTAGTTAGGAGTAACTCAGTCATTATGTTACTGTAGTTAGGAGTAACTCAGTCATTATGTTACTGTACAGTTAGGAGTAACTCAGTCATTATGTTACTGTAGTTAGGAGTAACTCAGTCATTATGTTACTGTAGAGTTAGGAGTAACTCAGTCATTATGTTACTGTAGTTAGGAGTAACTCAGTCATTATGTTACTGTAGTTAGGACTAACTCAGTCATTATGTTACTGTAGAGTTAGGAGTAACTCAGTCATTTATGTTACTGTAGTTAGGAGTAACTCAGTCATTATGTTACTGTAGAGTTAGGAGTAACTCAGTCATTATGTTACTGTAGTTAGTAGTAACTCAGTCATTATGTTACTGTAGTTAGGAGTAACTCAGTCATTATGTTACTGTAGTTAGGAGTAACTCAGCCATTATGTTACTGTAGAGTTAGGAGTAACTCAGTCATTATGTTACTGTAGTTAGGAGTAACTCAGTCATTATGTTACTGTAGGAGTTAGGAGTAACTCAGTCATTATGTTACTGTACAGTTAGGAGTAACTCAGTCATTATGTTACTTAGTTAGGAGTAACTCAGTCATTATGTTACTGTAGTTAGGAGTAACTCAGTCATTATGTTACTTAGAGTTAGGAGTAACTCAGTCATTATGTTACTGTAGAGTTAGGAGTAACTCAGTCATTATGTTACTGTAGAGTTAGGAGTAACTCAGTCATTATGTTACTGTAGTTAGGAGTAACTCAGTCATTATGTTCTGTAGTTAGGACTAACTCAGTCATTATGTTACTGTAGTTAGGAGTAACTCAGTCATTATGTTACTGTAGTTAGGAGTAACTCAGTCATTATGTTACTGTAGTTAGGAGTAACTCAGTCATTATGTTATGTGTACTGTAGTTAGGAGTAACTCAGTCAATGTTACTGTAGTTAGGAGTAACTCAGTCATTATGTTACTGTAGAGTTAGGAGTAACTCAGTCATTATGTTACTGTAGAGTTAGGAGTAACTCAGTCATTATGTTTCTGTACAGTTAGGAGTAACTCAGTCATTATGTTACTGTAGTTAGGAGTAACTCAGTCATTATGTTTATGTTACTGTAGAGTTAGGAGTAACTCAGTCATTATGTTACTGTAGAGTTAGGAGTAACTCAGTCATTATGTTACTGTAGGGTTAGGAGTAACTCAGTCATTATGTTACTGTAGTTAGTAGTAACTCAGTCATTATGTTACTGTAGTTAGGAGTAACTCAGTCATTATGTTACTGTAGAGTTAGGAGTAACTCAGTCATTATGTTACTGTAGAGTTAGGAGTAACTCAGTCATTATGTTACTGTAGTTAGGAGTAACTCAGTCATTATGTTACTGTAGAGTTAGGACTAACTCAGTCATTATGTTACTGTAGAGTTAGGAGTAACTCAGTCTTCTTCAGGCAGAAGTTTGCATCCTGTAGCTCCAACTCCAAAAAGTTCTGGGACACTGTGAAGTCCATGGAGAACAAGAGCACCTCCTCCCAGCTGCCCACTGCACTGAGGCTAGGTAACACGGTCTCCACCGATAAATCCATGATTATCGAAAACTTCAATAAGCATTTCTCAACGGCTGGCCATGCCTTCCGCCTGGCTACTCCTACCTCGGCCAACAGCTCCGCCCCCCCCGCAGCTCCTCGCCCAAGCCTCTCCAGGTTCTCCTTTACCCAAATCCAGATAGCAGATGTTCTGAAAGAGCTGCAAAACCTGGACCCGTACAAATCAGCTGGGCTTGACAATCTGGACCCTCTATTTCTGAAACTATCCGCCGCCATTGTCGCAACCCCTATTACCAGCCTGTTCAACCTCTCTTTCATATCGTCTGAGATCCCCAAGGGTTGGAAAGCTGCCGCAGTCATCCCCCTCTTCAAAGGGGGAGACACCCTGGACCCAAACTGTTATAGACCTATATCCATCCTGCCCTGCCTATCTAAGGTCTTCGAAAGCCAAGTCAACAAACAGGTCACTGACCATCTCGAATCCCACCGTACCTTCTCCGATGTGCAATCTGGTTTCCGAGCCGGTCACGGGTGCACCTCAGCCACACTCAAGTTACTAAACGATATCATAACCGCCATCGATAAAAGACAGTACTGTGCAGCCGTCTTCATCGACCTTGCCAAGGCTTTCGACTCTGTCAATCACCATATTCTTATCGGCAGACTCAGTAGCCTCGGTTTTTCGGATGACTGCCTTGCCTGGTTCACCAATTACTTTGCAGACAGAGTTCAGTGTGTCAAATCGGAGGGCATGCTGTCCGGTCCTCTGGCAGTCTCTATGGGGGTGCCACAGGGTTCAATTCTCAGTCATTATGTTACTGTAGTTAGGAGTAACTCAGTCATTATGTTACTGTAGAGTTAGGACTAACTCAGTCATTATGTTACTGTAGAGTTAGGAGTAACTCAGACATTATGTTACTGTAGTTAGGAGTAACTCAGTCATTCTGTTACTGTAGTTAGGAGTAACTAAGTCATTATGTTTCTGTACAGTTAGGAGTAACTCAGTCATTATGTTACTTTAGTTAGGAGTAACTCGGACATTATGTTACTGTAGTTAGGAGTAACTCAGCCATTATGTTACTGTAGAGTTAGGAGTAACTCAGTCATTATTTTACTGTAGTTATGAGTAACTCAGTCAAGACGTTACTGTAGTTAGGAGTAACTCAGTCATTATGTTACTGTAGTTAGGAGTAACTAAGTCATTATGTTTCTGTACAGTTAGGAGTAACTCAGTCATTATGTTACTTTAGTTAGGAGTAACTCAGTCATTATGTTACTGTAGTTAGGAGTAACTCAGTCATTATGTTACTGTAGTTAGGAGTAACTCAGTCATTATTTTACTGTAGTTATGAGTAACTCAGTCAAGACGTTACTGTAGTTAGGTGTAACTCAGTCATTATGTTACTGTAGTTAGGAGTAACTCAGTCATTATGTTACTGTAGTTAGGAGTAACTAAGTCATTATGTTTCTGTACAGTTAGGAGTAACTCAGTCATTATGTTACTTTAGTTAGGAGTAACTCAGTCATTATGTTACTGTAGAGTTAGGACTAACTCAGCCATTATGTTACTGTAGAGTTAGGAGTAACTCAGTCATTATGTTATTGTGGAGATAGGAGTAACTCAGTCATTATGTTACTGTAGAGTTAGGAGTAACTAAGTCATTATGTTTCTGTACAGTTAGGAGTAACTCAGTCATTATGTTACTGTAGAGTTAGGACTAACTCAGTCATTATGTTACTGTAGAGTTAGGAGTAACTCAGTCATTATGTTACTGTAGTTAGGAGTAACTCAGTCATTATGTTACTGTAGAGTTAGGACTAACTCAGTCATTATGTTACTGTAGAGTTAGGAGTAACTCAGTCTTCTTCAGGCAGAAGTTTGCATCCTGTAGCTCCAACTCCAAAAAGTTCTGGGACACTGTGAAGTCCATGGAGAACAAGAGCACCTCCTCCCAGCTGCCCACTGCACTGAGGCTAGGTAACACGGTCTCCACCGATAAATCCATGATTATCGAAAACTTCAATAAGCATTTCTCAACGGCTGGCCATGCCTTCCGCCTGGCTAGTCCTACCTCGGCCAACAGCTCCGCCCCCCGCAGCTCCTCGCCCAAGCCTCTCCAGGTTCTCCTTTACCCAAATCCAGATAGCAGATGTTCTGAAAGAGCTGCAAAACCTGGATGTACAAATCAGCTGGGCTTGACAATCTGGACCCTCTATTTCTGAAACTATCCGCCGCCATTGTCGCAACCCCTATTACCAGCCTGTTCAACCTCTCTTTCATATCGTCTGAGATCCCCAAGGGTTGGAAAGCTGCCGCAGTCATCCCCCTCTTCAAAGGGGAGACACCCTGACCCAAACTGTTATAGACCTATATCCATCCTGCCCTGCCTATCTAAGGTCTTAGGAGCCAAGTCAACAAACAGGTCACTGACCATCTCGAATCCCACCGTACCTTCTCCGATGTGCAATCTGGTTTCCGAGCCGGTCACGGTGCACCTCAGCCACACTCAAGTTACTAAACGATATCATAACCGCCATCGATAAAAGACAGTACTGTGCAGCCGTCTTCATCGACCTTGCCAAGGGACTCTGTCAATCACCATATTCTTATCGGCAGACTCAGTAGCCTCGGTTTTTCGGATGACTGCCTTGCCTGGTTCACCAATTACTTTGCAGACAGAGTTCAGTGTGTCAAATCGGAGGGCATTGTCCGGTCCTCTGGCAGTCTCTATGGGGGTGCCACAGGGTTCAATTCTCAGTCATTATGTTACTGTAGTTAGGAGTAACTCAGTCATTATGTTACTGTAGAGTTAGGACTAACTCAGTCATTATGTTACTGTAGAGTTAGGAGTAACTCAGACATTATGTTACTGTAGTTAGGAGTAACTCAGTCATTCTGTTACTGTAGTTAGGAGTAACTAAGTCATTATGTTTCTGTACAGTTAGGAGTAACTCAGTCATTATGTTACTTTAGTTAGGAGTAACTCGGACATTATGTTACTGTAGTTAGGAGTAACTCAGCCATTATGTTACTGTAGAGTTAGGAGTAACTCAGTCATTATTTTACTGTAGTTATGAGTAACTCAGTCAAGACGTTACTGTAGTTAGGAGTAACTCAGTCATTATGTTACTGTAGTTAGGAGTAACTAAGTCATTATGTTTCTGTACAGTTAGGAGTAACTCAGTCATTATGTTACTTTAGTTAGGAGTAACTCAGTCATTATGTTACTGTAGTTAGGAGTAACTCAGTCATTATGTTACTGTAGTTAGGAGTAACTCAGTCATTATTTTACTGTAGTTATGAGTAACTCAGTCAAGACGTTACTGTAGTTAGGTGTAACTCAGTCATTATGTTACTGTAGTTAGGAGTAACTCAGTCATTATGTTACTGTAGTTAGGAGTAACTAAGTCATTATGTTTCTGTACAGTTAGGAGTAACTCAGTCATTATGTTACTTTAGTTAGGAGTAACTCAGTCATTATGTTACTGTAGAGTTAGGACTAACTCAGCCATTATGTTACTGTAGAGTTAGGAGTAACTCAGTCATTATGTTATTGTGGAGATAGGAGTAACTCAGTCATTATGTTACTGTAGAGTTAGGAGTAACTAAGTCATTATGTTTCTGTACAGTTAGGAGTAACTCAGTCATTATGTTACTTTAGTTAGGAGTAACTCAGTCATTATGTTACTGTAGTTAGGAGTAACTCAGTCATTATGTTACTGTAGTTCGGAGTAACTCAGTCATTATGTTACTGTAGTTAGGAGTAACTCAGTCATTATGTTACTGTCGAGTTAGGAGTAACTCAGTCATTTTGTTACTGTAGAGTTAGGAGTAACTGAGTCATTTTGTTACTGTAGAGTTAGGAGTAACTAAGTCATTATGTTTCTGTACAGTTAGGAGTAACTCAAGTCATTATGTTCTGTACAGTTAGGAGTAACTCAGTCATTATGTTACTGTAGTTAGGAGTAACTCAGTCATTATGTTACTGTTACTGTAGTTATGAGTAAGTCATTATGTTACTGTAGTTAGGAGTAACTCAGACATTATGTTACTGTAGTTAGGAGTAACTCAGTCATTATGATATTGTGGAGATAGGAGTAACTCAGTCATTATGTTACTGTAGAGTTAGGACTAACTCAGTCATTATGTTATTGTAGTTAGGAGTAACTCAGTCATTATTTTACTGTAGTTATGAGTAACTCAGTCAAGACGTTACTGTAGTTAGGAGTAATTCAGATATTATGTTACTGTAGTTAGGAGTAACTCAGTCATTATGTTACTGTCGAGTTAGGAGTAACTCAGTCATTTTGTTACTGTAGAGTTAGGAGTAACTCAGTCATTATGTTACTGTAGTTGGGAATAACTCAGTCATTATGTTACTGTAGAGTTAGGAGTAACTCAGTCATTATGTTACTGTAGAGTTAGGAGTAACTCAGTCATTATGTTACTGTAGTTAGGAGTAACTCAGTCATTATGTTACTGTAGAGTTAGGACTAACTCAGTCATTATGTTATTAGAGTTGTTACTGTTAGAGTTAGGAGTAACTCAGTCATTATGTTACTGTAGAGTTAGGACTAACTCAGTCATTATGTTACTGTAGAGTTAGGAGTAACTCAGTCTTCTTCAGGCAGAAGTTTGCATCCTGTAGCTCCAACTCCAAAAAGTTCTGGGACACTGTGAAGTCCATGGAGAACAAGAGCACCTCCTCCCAGCTGCCCACTGCACTGAGGCTAGGTAACACGGTCTCCACCGATAAATCCATGATTATCGAAAACTTCAATAAGCATTTCTCAACGGCTGGCCATGCCTTCCGCCTGGCTACTCCTACCTCGGCCAACAGCTCCGCCCCCCCCGCAGCTCCTCGCCCAAGCCTCTCCAGGTTCTCCTTTACCCAAATCCAGATAGCAGATGTTCTGAAAGAGCTGCAAAACCTGGACCCGTACAAATCAGCTGGGCTTGACAATCTGGACCCTCTATTTCTGAAACTATCCGCCGCCATTGTCGCAACCCCTATTACCAGCCTGTTCAACCTCTCTTTCATATCGTCTGAGATCCCCAAGGGTTGAAAGCTGCCGCAGTCATCCCCTCTTCAAAGGGGGAGACACCCTGGACCCAAACTGTTATAGACCTATATCCATCCTGCCCTGCCTATCTAAGGTCTTCGAAAGCCAAGTCAACAAACAGGTCACTGACCATCTCGAATCCCACCGTACCTTCTCCGATGTGCAATCTGGTTTCCGAGCCGGTCACGGGTGCACCTCAGCCACACTCAAGTTACTAAACGATATCATAACCGCCATCGATAAAAGACAGTACTGTGCAGCCGTCTTCATCGACCTTGCCAAGGCTTTCGACTCTGTCAATCACCATATTCTTATCGGCAGACTCAGTAGCCTCGGTTTTTCGGATGACTGCCTTGCCTGGTTCACCAATTACTTTGCAGACAGAGTTCAGTGTGTCAAATCGGAGGGCATGCTGTCCGGTCCTCTGGCAGTCTCTATGGGGGTGCCACAGGGTTCAATTCTCAGTCATTATGTTACTGTAGAGTTAGGAGTAACTCAGTCATTATGTTACTGTAGTTAGGAGTAACTCAGTCATTATGTTACTGTAGAGTTAGGACTAACTCAGTCATTATGTTACTGTAGAGTTAGGAGTAACTCAGTCATTATGTTACTTTAGTTAGGAGTAACTCAGACATTATGTTACTGTAGTTAGGAGTAACTCAGTCATTATGTTACTGTAGTTAGGAGTAACTCAGTCATTATGTTACTGTAGAGTTAGGACTAACTCAGTCATTATGTTACTGTAGAGTTAGGAGTAACTCAGTCTTCTTCAGGCAGAAGTTTGCATCCTGTAGCTCCAACTCCAAAAAGTTCTGGGACACTGTGAAGTCCATGGAGAACAAGAGCACCTCCTCCCAGCTGCCCACTGCACTGAGGCTAGGTAACACGGTCTCCACCGATAAATCCATGATTATCGAAAACTTCAATAAGCATTTCTCAACGGCTGGCCATGCCTTCCGCCTGGCTACTCCTACCTCGGCCAACAGCTCCGCCCCCCCCGCAGCTCCTCGCCCAAGCCTCTCCAGGTTCTCCTTTACCCAAATCCAGATAGCAGATGTTCTGAAAGAGCTGCAAAACTTGGACCCGTACAAATCAGCTGGGCTTGACAATCTGGACCCTCTATTTCTGAAACTATCCGCCGCCATTGTCGCAACCCCTATTACCAGCCTGTTCAACCTCTCTTTCATATCGTCTGAGATCCCCAAGGGTTGGAAAGCTGCCGCAGTCATCCCCCTCTTCAAAGGGGAGACACCCTGGACCCAAACTGTTATAGACCTATATCCATCCTGCCCTGCCTATCTAAGGTCTTCGAAAGCCAAGTCAACAAACAGGTCACTGACCATCTCGAATCCCACCGTACCTTCTCCGATGTGCAATCTGGTTTCCGAGCCGGTCACGGTGCACCTCAGCCACACTCAAGTTACTAAACGATATCATAACCGCCATCGATAAAAGACAGTACTGTGCAGCCGTCTTCATCGACCTTGCCAAGGCTTTCGACTCTGTCAATCACCATATTCTTATCGGCAGACTCAGTAGCCTCGGTTTTTCGGATGACTGCCTTGCCTGGTTCACCAATTACTTTGCAGACAGAGTTCAGTGTGTCAAATCGGAGGGCATGCTGTCCGGTCCTCTGGCAGTCTCTATGGGGGTGCCACAGGGTTCAATTCTCAGTCATTATGTTACTGTAGTTAGGAGTAACTCAGTCATTATGTTACTGTAGAGTTAGGACTAACTCAGTCATTATGTTACTGTAGAGTTAGGAGTAACTCAGACATTATGTTACTGTAGTTAGGAGTAACTCAGTCATTCTGTTACTGTAGTTAGGAGTAACTCAGTCATTATGTTACTGTAGTTCGGAGTAACTCAGTCATTATGTTACTGTAGTTAGGAGTAACTCAGTCATTATGTTACTGTAGTTAGGAGTAACTCAGTCATTTTGTTACTGTAGTTAGGAGTAACTGAGTCATTATGTTACTGTAGAGTTAGGAGTAACTCAGTCATTATGTTTCTTTAGTTAGGAGTAACTCAGTCATTATGTTACTTTAGTTAGGAGTAACTCAGTCATTATGTTACTGTAGTTAGGAGTAACTCAGTCATTATGTTACTGTAGTTAGGAGTAACTCAGACATTATGTTACTGTAGTTAGGAGTAACTCAGTCATTATGATATTGTGGAGATAGGAGTAACTCAGTCATTATGTTACTGTAGAGTTAGGACTAACTCAGTCATTATGTTATTGTAGTTAGGAGTAACTCAGTCATTATTTTACTGTAGTTATGAGTAACTCAGTCAGATGTTACTGTAGTTAGGAGTAACTCAGATATTATGTTACTGTAGTTAGGAGTAACTCAGTCATTATGTTACTGTCGAGTTAGGAGTAACTCAGTCATTTTGTTACTGTAGAGTTAGGAGTAACTCAGTCATTATGTTACTGTAGTTGGGAATAACTCAGTCATTATGTTACTGTAGAGTTAGGAGTAACTCAGTCATTATGTTACTGTAGAGTTAGGAGTAACTCAGTCATTATGTTACTGTAGTTAGGAGTAACTCAGTCATTATGTTACTGTAGAGTTAGGACTAACTCAGTCATTATGTTACTGTTGAGTTAGGAGTAACTCAGTCATTATGTTACTGTAGAGTTAGGACTAACTCAGTCATTATGTTACTGTAGAGTTAGGAGTAACTCAGTCATTTGTTTCAGGCAGAAGTTTGCATCCTGTAGCTCCAACTCCAAAAAGTTCTGGGACACTGTGAAGTCCATGGAGAACAAGTCACCTTCCCAGCTGCCCACTGCAGTGAGGAGTAACACGGTCTCCACCGATAAATCCATGATTATCGAAAACTTCAATAAGCATTTCTCAACGGCTGGCCATGCCTTCCGCCTGGCTACTCAGTCATTATGCCAACAGCTCCGCCCCGCAGTTAGGAGTAACTCCAGGTTCTTATGTTACCCAAGTCCAGATAGCAGAACTGAAAGAGTCAAAACCTGTTACCTGTACAAATCAGCTGGGCTTGACAATCTGGACCCTCTATTTCTGAAACTACCGCCATTGTCGCAACCCCTATTACCAGCCTGTTCAACCTCTCTTTCATATTCTGAGATCCCCAAGGGTTGGAAAGCTGCCGCAGTCATCCCCCTCTTCAAAGGGGGAGACACCCTGGACCCAAACTGTTATAGACCTATATCCATCCTGCCCTGTTATCTAAGGTCTTCAAAGCCAAGTCAACAAACAGGTCACTGACCATCTCGAATCCCACCGTAGTTCTCCGATGTGCAATCTGGTTTCAGTCACGGGTGCACCTCAGCCACACTCAAGTTACTAAACGATATCATAACCGTTAAAAGACAGTACTGTGCAGTCTTCATCGACCTTACCAAGGCTTTCGACTCTGTCAATCACCATATTCTTATCGGCAGACTCAGTAGTTCGGTTTTTCGGATGACTGCCTTGCCTGGTTCACCAATTACTTTGCAGACAGAGTTCAGTGTGTCAAATCGGAGGGCATGCTGTCCGGTCCTCTGGCAGTCTCTATGGGGGTGCCACAGGGTTCAATTCTCAGTCATTATGTTACTGTAGAGTTAGGAGTAACTCAGTCATTATGTTACTGTAGTTAGGAGTAACTCAGTCATTATGTTACTGTAGAGTTAGGACTAACTCAGTCATTATGTTACTGTAGAGTTAGGAGTAACTCAGTCATTATGTTACTTTAGTTAGGAGTAACTCAGACATTATGTTACTGTAGTTAGGAGTAACTCAGTCATTATGTTACTGTAGTTAGGAGTAACTCAGTCATTATGTTACTGTAGAGTTAGGACTAACTCAGTCATTATGTTACTGTAGAGTTAGGAGTAACTCAGTCTTCTTCAGGCAGAAGTTTGCATCCTGTAGCTCCAACTCCAAAAAGTTCTGGGACACTGTGAAGTCCATGGAGAACAAGAGCACCTCCTCCCAGCTGCCCACTGCACTGAGGCTAGGTAACACGGTCTCCACCGATAAATCCATGATTATCGAAAACTTCAATAAGCATTTCTCAACGGCTGGCCATGCCTTCCGCCTGGCTACTCCTACCTCGGCCAACAGCCCCCCCCCGCAGCTCCTCGCCCAAGCCTCTCCAGGTTCTCCTTTACCCAAATCCAGATAGCAGATGTTCTGAAAGAGCTGCAAAACTTGGACCCGTACAAATCAGCTGGGCTTGACAATCTGGACCCTCTATTTCTGAAACTATCCGCCGCCATTGTCGCAACCCCTATTACCAGCCTGTTCAACCTCTCTTTCATATCGTCTGAGATCCCCAAGGGTTGGAAAGCTGCCGCAGTCATCCCCCTCTTCAAAGGGGGAGACACCCTGGACCCAAACTGTTATAGACCTATATCCATCCTGCCCTGCCTATCTAAGGTCTTCGAAAGCCAAGTCAACAAACAGGTCACTGACCATCTCGAATCCCACCGTACCTTCTCCGATGTGCAATCTGGTTTCCGAGCCGGTCACGGGTGCACCTCAGCCACACTCAAGTTACTAAACGATATCATAACCGCCATCGATAAAAGACAGTACTGTGCAGCCGTCTTCATCGACCTTGCCAAGGCTTTCGACTCTGTCAATCACCATATTCTTATCGGCAGACTCAGTAGCCTCGGTTTTTCGGATGACTGCCTTGCCTGGTTCACCAATTACTTTGCAGACAGAGTTCAGTGTGTCAAATCGGAGGGCATGCTGTCCGGTCCTCTGGCAGTCTCTATGGGGGTGCCACAGGGTTCAATTCTCAGTCATTATGTTACTGTAGAGTTAGGAGTAACTCAGTCATTATGTTACTGTAGTTAGGAGTAACTCAGTCATTATGTTACTGTAGAGTTAGGACTAACTCAGTCATTATGTTACTGTAGAGTTAGGAGTAACTCAGTCATTATGTTACTTTAGTTAGGAGTAACTCAGACATTATGTTACTGTAGTTAGGAGTAACTCAGCCATTATGTTACTGTAGAGTTAGGAGTAACTCAGTCATTATTTTACTGTAGTTATGAGTTCAGTCAAGACGTTACTGTAGTTAGGTGTAACTCAGTCATTATGTTACTGTAGTTTAACTCAGTCATTATGTTACTGTAGTTAGGAGTAACTAAGTCATTATGTTTCTGTACAGTTAGGAGTAACTCAGTCATTATGTTACTTTAGTTAGGAGTAACTCAGTCATTATGTTACTGTAGAGTTAGGACTAACTCAGCCATTATGTTACTGTAGAGTTAGGAGTAACTCAGTCATTATGTTATTGTGGAGATAGGAGTAACTCAGTCATTATGTTACTGTAGTTAGGACTAACTCAGTCATTTTGTTACTGTAGAGTTAGGAGTAACTAAGTCATTATGTTTCTGTACAGTTAGGAGTAACTCAGTCATTATGTTACTTTAGTTAGGAGTAACTCAGTCATTATGTTACTGTAGTTAGGAGTAACTCAGTCATTATGTTACTGTAGTTAGGAGTAACTCAGCCATTATGTTACTGTAGAGTTAGGAGTAACTCAGTCATTATTTTACTGTAGTTATGAGTAACTCAGTCAAGACGTTACTGTAGTTAGGTGTAACTCAGTCATTATGTTACTGTAGTTAGGAGTAACTCAGTCATTATGTTACTGTAGTTAGGAGTAACTAAGTCATTATGTTTCTGTACAGTTAGGAGTAACTCAGTCATTCTGTTACTTTAGTTAGGAGTAACTCAGTCATTATGTTACTGTAGAGTTAGGACTAACTCAGCCATTATGTTACTGTAGAGTTAGGAGTAACTCAGTCATTATGTTATTGTGGAGATAGGAGTAACTCAGTCATTATGTTACTGTAGAGTTAGGAGTAACTCAGTCATTATGTTATTGTGGAGATAGGAGTAACTCAGTCATTATGTTACTGTAGAGTTAGGAGTAACTAAGTCATTATGTTACTGTAGTTAGGAGTAACTCAGTCATTATGTTACTGTAGTTCGGAGTAACTCAGTCATTATGTTACTGTAGTTAGGAGTAACTCAGTCATTATGTTACTGTAGTTCGGAGTAACTCAGTCATTATGTTACTGTAGTTAGGAGTAACTCAGTCATTATGTTACTGTCGAGTTAGGAGTAACTCAGTCATTTTGTTACTGTAGAGTTAGGAGTAACTCAGTCATTTTGTTACTGTAGAGTTAGGAGTAACTAAGTCATTATGTTTCTGTACAGTTAGGAGTAACTCAGTCATTATGTTACTTTAGTTATGAGTAACTCAGTCATTATGTTACTGTAGTTAGGAGTAACTCAGTCATTATGCTACTGTAGTAAGGAGTAACTCAGTCATTATGATATTGTGGAGATAGGAGTAACTCAGTCATTATGTTACTGTAGAGTTAGGACTAACTCAGTCATTATGTTATTGTAGTTAGGAGTAACTCAGTCATTATTTTACTGTAGTTATGAGTAACTCAGTCAAGACGTTACTGTAGTTAGGAGTAACTCAGTCATTATGTTACTGTAGTTGGGAGTAACTCAGTCATTATGTTACTGTAGAGTTAGGAGTAACTCAGTCATTATGTTACTGTAGAGTTAGGAGTAACTCAGTCATTATGTTACTGTAGTTAGGAGTAACTCAGTCATTATGTTACTGTAGAGTTAGGAGTAACTCAGTCATTATGTTACTGTAGAGTTAGGAGTAACTCAGTCATTATTTTACTGTAGTTATGAGTAACTCAGTCATTATGTTACTGTAGTTAGGACTAACTCAGCCATTATGTTACTGTAGAGTTAGGAGTAACTCAGTCATTATGTTATTGTGGAGATAGGAGTAACTCAGTCATTATGTTACTGTAGAGTTAGGACTAACTCAGTCATTTTGTTTCTGTACAGTTAGGAGTAACACAGTCATTATGTTACTTTAGTTAGGAGTAACTCAGTCATTATGTTACTGTAGTTCGGAGTAACTCAGTCATTATGTTACTGTAGTTAGGAGTAACTCAGTCATTATGTTACTGTCGAGTTAGGAGTAACTCAGTCATTTTGTTACTGTAGAGTTAGGAGTAACTCAGTCATTTTGTTACTATCGAGTTAGGAGTATCTCAGTCATTATGTTACTGTGGAGTTAGGAGCAACTCAATAATTTTGTTACTGTAGAGTTAGGAGTAACTCAGTCATTATGTTACTGTCGAGTTAGGAGTAACTCAGTCATTATGTTACTGTAGTTGGGAGTAACTCAGTCATTATGTTACTGTAGAGTTAGGAGTAACTCAGTCATTATGTTACTGTAGAGTTAGGAGTAACTCAGTCAAGACGTTACTGAAGTTAGGAGTAACTCAGTCATTATGTTACTGTAGTTATGAGCAACTCAGTCATGATGTTGGTGTATAGTTAGGAGTAACTCAGTCATTATGTTACTGTAGTTAGGAGTAACTCAGTCATTTTTTTACTGTAGTTACTCCTAACTCAGCCGTTATGTTACTGTAGAGTTAGCAGTAACTCAGTCATTATGTTACTGTAGTTATGAGTAACTCAGTCATTATGTTACTGTAGTTAGGAGTAATTCAGACATTATTTTACTGTAGAGTTATGAGTAACTCAGTCATGATGTTACTGTAGTTAGGAGTACTTCAGACATTATGTTACTGTAGTTAGGAGTAACTCAGTCATTATGTTCCTGTAGAGTTATGAGTAACTCAGTCATTATGTTACTGTAGTTAGGAGTAATTCAGTCATTATGTTACTGTAGTTAGGAGTAACTCAGTCATTATGTTACTGTAGTTAGTATTAACTCAGTCATTATGTTACTGTAGTTAGTATTAACTCAGTCATTATGTTACTGTATTTACGTGTAACTCAGTCATTATGTTACTGTAGTTAGGAGTAACTCAGTCATTATGCTACTGTAGTAAGGAGTAACTCAGTCATTATGATATTGTGGAGATAGGAGTAACTCAGTCATTATGTTACTGTAGAGTTAGGACTAACTCAGTCATTATGTTATTGTAGTTAGGAGTAACTCAGTCATTATTTTACTGTAGTTATGAGTAACTCAGTCAAGACGTTACTGTAGTTAGGAGTAACTCAGTCATTATGTTACTGTAGTTGGGAGTAACTCAGTCATTATGTTACTGTAGAGTTAGGAGTAACTCAGTCATTATGTTACTGTAGAGTTAGGAGTAACTCAGTCATTATGTTACTGTAGTTAGGAGTAACTCAGTCATTATGTTACTGTAGAGTTAGGAGTAACTCAGTCATTATGTTACTGTAGAGTTAGGAGTAACTCAGTCATTATTTTACTGTAGTTATGAGTAACTCAGTCATTATGTTACTGTAGTTAGGACTAACTCAGCCATTATGTTACTGTAGAGTTAGGAGTAACTCAGTCATTATGTTATTGTGGAGATAGGAGTAACTCAGTCATTATGTTACTGTAGAGTTAGGACTAACTCAGTCATTTTGTTTCTGTACAGTTAGGAGTAACACAGTCATTATGTTACTTTAGTTAGGAGTAACTCAGTCATTATGTTACTGTAGTTCGGAGTAACTCAGTCATTATGTTACTGTAGTTAGGAGTAACTCAGTCATTATGTTACTGTCGAGTTAGGAGTAACTCAGTCATTTTGTTACTGTAGAGTTAGGAGTAACTCAGTCATTTTGTTACTGTGGAGTTAGGAGTAACTCAGTCATTATGTTACTGTAGAGTTAGAAGTAACTCAGTCATTTTGTTACTGTAGTTGGGAGTAACTCAGTCATTATGTTACTGTAGAGTTAGGAGTAACTCAGTCATTATGTTACTGTAGAGTTAGGAGTAACTCAGTCAAGACGTTACTGAAGTTAGGAGTAACTCAGTCATTATGTTACTGTAGTTATGAGCAACTCAGTCATGATGTTGGTGTATAGTTAGGAGTAACTCAGTCATTATGTTACTGTAGTTAGGAGTAACTCAGTCATTTTTTTACTGTAGTTACTCCTAACTCAGCCGTTATGTTACTGTAGAGTTAGCAGTAACTCAGTCATTATGTTACTGTAGTTATGAGTAACTCAGTCATTATGTTACTGTAGTTAGGAGTAATTCAGACATTATTTTACTGTAGAGTTATGAGTAACTCAGTCATGATGTTACTGTAGTTAGGAGTACTTCAGACATTATGTTACTGTAGTTAGGAGTAACTCAGTCATTATGTTCCTGTAGAGTTATGAGTAACTCAGTCATTATGTTACTGTAGTTAGGAGTAATTCAGTCATTATGTTACTGTAGTTAGGAGTAACTCAGTCATTATGTTACTGTAGTTAGTATTAACTCAGTCATTATGTTACTGTAGTTACGAGTAACTCAGTCATTATGTTACTGTAGTTAGTGTAACTCAGTCATTTTGTTACTGTAGTTATGATTAACTCAGTCATGATGTTACTGTAGTTACGAGTAACTCAGTCATTATGTTACTGTAGTTAGTAGTAACTCAGTCATTTTGTTACTGTAGTTAGGAGTAACTCAGTCATTATGTTGGTGTAGTTAGTAGTAATTCAGTCATTATGTTACTGTAGTTAGTAGTAACTCAGTCATTATGTTACTGTAGTTAGTAGTAACTCAGTCATTATGTTACTGTAGTTAGTAGTAACTCAGTCATTATGTTACTGTAGTTAGTAGTAACTCAGTCATTATGTTACTGTAGTTAGTAGTAACTCAGTCATTATGTTACTGTAGTTAGTAGTAACTCAGTCATTATGTTACTGTAGTTAGTAGTAACTCAGTCATTATGTTACTGTAGTTAGTAGTAACTCAGTCATTATGTTACTGTAGTTAGTAGTAACTCAGTCATTATGTTACTGTAGTTAGTAGTAACTCAGTCATTATGTTACTGTAGTTAGTAGTAACTCAGTCATTATGTTACTGTAGTGAGGAGTAACTCAGTCATTATGCTACTGTAGTGAGGAGTGGAGAGAAGGATGTATGTATTTTCTAACCAGCCCAGGGACTAAAAACAAAAACTGGTTAGCTAACTCAGACACTGATACTACAATATATCTCTGTACTGGCTGAGATGTTGATTACTAGACATTGTCCTTGTCTAATAATAATTGGGGGGTTGGGGACAAAACTAGACTCAACATGTGACCCTACTGACAGAAGCATAAACACACTCATAGGCACAGCACCCGTGGGGGATAAGCCAGGACGTGCCGACGAGGGCATTCCTCCTCTCAACTGTGAGCTATTGGGACAGGCTGTCCAGTGCACACAACCCCCCCGAACACCTAACCTCGGCTACGGCCCCGGACCGCCACAGCTGAAGTCCACGTACTCCCTCTATCTCCCTCCTCTCTCCCCTGCCCCCCAGGCCTAATCCAAGAGGCTTCCATCTGTGATGACAGCTACAATACACCACAGTCATATGACTACAACTCAGACAGAGATACGGCCCCAATGCTGAAACAGACTCACAGCCCCAATTCTGAAACAGACTCTCAGCCCCAATGCTGAAACAGACTCACAGCCCCAATGCTGAAACAGACTCTCAGCCCCAATGCTGAAACAGACTCACAGCCCCAATGCTGAAACAGACTCTCAGCCCCAATGCTGAAACAGACTCACAGCCCCAATGCTGAAACAGACTCACAGCCCCAATGCTGAAACAGACTCTCAGCCCCAATGCTGAAACAGACTCACAGCCCCAATGCTGAAACAGAGTCACGGACCCAATGCTGAAACAGACTCTCAACCCCAATGCTGAAACAGACTCACAGCCCCAATTCTGAAACCTCACAGCCCCAATGCTGAAACAGACTCTCAGCCACAATGCTGAAACAGACTCTCAGCCCCAATGCTGAAACAGACTATCAGCCCCAATGCTGAAACAGACTCACAGCCCCAATGCTGAAACAGAGTCACGGACCCAATGCTGAAACAGACTCTCAACCCCAATGCTGAAACAGACTCACAGCCCCAATTCTGAAACCTCACAGCCCCAATGCTGAAACAGACTCTCAGCCACAATGCAGAAA